>NW_028251145.1:0-55968 GCF_964263255.1 Lissotriton vulgaris | reverse complement strand
GATTGGAGTTGGATAGAGTGCAATGGCATGGCAATTAGTATAGGGGAGTTGTGTGTCATGTAGAGGTGTGTTCTAGAGTGTCTTAGAGTGGAGGGGCTTGGAGTGGAGTGGCATGTCATAGAGTGGAGTGGTCTCTCATAGAGTGGCATGTCGTACAATTTTTGTACAGTGGAGTAGAGTAGAGAAGAGTGAAGGAGCATAGAGTGCACTAGAGTGGAGTGGCAGAGAGTGGAGTTGCATGTTGTAGAGTGGAGTTGCGTGTCGCAGAGTGGAGTAGCATGTCATACAGTGTAGTGGTGTGGAGTTTTGTTGAGTGAAGTGGAGTGTCATAAAGTGCAGTGGCATGTCATAGAGTGAAGTGGCATGTTGTAGAATGTCTTTTGTCATATATAAATTATGTGTTTAGATTTCAATAGGTACCTCGGAGTAGAGTGGAGAGGAGTGGCATTTCATAGAGTAGAGTGGCGTGTCTTGTCATGTCTTAGAGTGTCATAGATGTCATACAGTGCAATGGCTTGTTGTAGAGTGGAGGGGCAATAGAGTGACGTAGAGTGGAGTGTGGTAGAGTGGCCTGGCATGTCGTAGAGTGAACTGGCTTGTTGTAGAGTGGAGTGGTATGTTGCAGAGTGGAGTGGAGTGGCCTGTCACACAGTGTCTTTTGTCATATAATATCATTTTTATTTCTATAGGTACTGTGGTATTGCCTAGATATTTTTGAGTAAGTACAGTGGTACCCTATAAACGTTTAAAAAAATGTATAAAACAATAAAAGTACTTTCCCTACCTATTCAGACTTTTCTAAAGTGCCTCATTACCAAATCAGAAATAAGCTATATTTCCTGTTCAAACCCATAACAGAAACAAAGTGTGGCCTAAACAATATAGCTGTCTTTTTATTTAGTAAGGGCTTAACTTAACCATTAATATTGTGTTCTGCAATTGCTATGTACCACGGTATGCCACAAAAGTACAGCGGTATATTGCGGCCCAATATATCATTACAGTTTGGAACGTTATAATTTCAAAACTAATGAACCAATGCACATCAAATACCAAAATGGATCCCTTTTCCAAGCCATATTCTTCATTCTGGCCTAATTGCATTAAAATCAGTTAAATAATTTTGACATTAAACCTGTCTAATAAGTCTATGGCAAATAGTGTGGTACAAAAATGTAATTTGGGTCCTCCTTTTTATTTTGCACTCCCTCATCTAATCATCACTAACCTTTGATACTTAATAAGTCAGTTATACAATCAATTTTACAAAAAAAAAACATCAGTTTAGCGACTTATTTACCCATTCAATCTTCCATCCACCTTTAGATATACATATATACAAACTATTTATTTATTTTACAGAAAGAGACACATTCACTGGATGATGTCATCAGGGATGTCATTTGAGATGTCATCAGTGATGTCATGAGTGATTTCACTGACCATGTCTTGAGTGATGTAATATGTGACGTCATCAGCAGTGCATTGCGGGCGCGCAAGTTATAGTTAGCTGAACTAACTATAACAGGGGAATTTCATATGTTTTGTATGAGTAAAATGACCAGCTAACTATAACTGGTGTGAAACCTATGGTTTTTTCAGTGAATTTAAAAGGTTTTTAAATTTAAAATGCTAATTCCTAACTATAACGTGTGTGAAACCTATGTTTTTTTCAGTGAATTTGCAAGGTTTTTTAAATGCTAATTCCTAACTATAACGTGGCTGTAACCTATGTTTTTTTAAGTGAATTTCAAAGGTTTTTTAAATGGTAATTCCTAACTATAACGTGGCTGAAACCTATGGTTTTTTCAGTGAATTTCAATGGTTTTGTAAATGATAATTTTTAAATGTAATAATTGTTATATTTTTTATACTGATTTATGACATTATTATATTTATTTATTTTTAGATATATTATTTTTTAAATTACATTAAATATTTTTAATATAAATTGATTAAAAAAATTAGTACACCTCTCTGCAACGCAGCCCCAGGCGTGTTTGCAGAGGGGGAACTAATTCCCCTTACATACTGGGGGTCCCTGGAGGCTAACTATCCCACCTGGAAACTCCAGTATGCGCCAGGGGGCTGCATTGCAGAAAGGTGTAATGAGGCCACACCCTATTTTACACCTCTATGTTACGCAGCCCCCGGGCGCTTTTGCAGAGGGGGAACTAATTCCCCTTGCATACTTGAGGTCCCTGGGGGCCAACTAGCCCACCTGGAACCTGCAGTATGCGCCAGGGGGCTGCATTGCAGAGAGGTGTAATGAGGCCACACCCTTTAATACACCTCTCTGCAATGCAGCCCCCGGGCGCGTTTGCAGAGGGGGAACTAATTCCCCTTGCATACTGGGTGTCCTTGGGGGCCAACTAGCCCACCAGGAGCCTTCAGTATGCGCCAAGTGGCTGTGTTGCTTTGCCCTGTGGGCGGCAGTCCCCGGGGCAATGTGGGCGGATTGGGGACCCCCCACACTTCTTTATCACTATGCCCCTGCGATTTGGTCCCCCCGGGGGTACTCTTTAAAAAAACAGACCAGGTTTTTTAAAAAGAAAAATGTGGGCCTTTTTTGTCCTTTTGGGACCACCTGGGCAGGCCTAGGGGGTCAGGGTGTTTCTACCCTGCCCCCTTTTTGTGTTCTTCATGTTTGTTTTTCTGCTTTCTTGTGCCTCGATCTACAGAGCACAATATGGATGCCAACACTTCCTGGTTAGAAGTGTTGACAGCCAATGAGCATGCAAAAAATCTTGGGGTGCGCGTACCGTGCGCTCACGGTACGAGTACAGAGCGAAGCGGAGCGGGCCATCTTCTTTGAGAAATTAGCGGAGATTCATCAACCGGCGCCAAAGTTATTCCCAATAGAATGTTGCAGATTTCCTATGGAAACCAGGTCCTAACTGTCCTATAGTCCTATATATATATATATATATATATATATATATATATAGATATATATATATATATATATATATATATATATATCCGAAGTAATCCCGCTCCGTGAAGAACAGGGAGAGGCCACACATGGGGTAACTTTGGAGGATATTTATTCAATTACAGCTGCGCATAATGCATTTCGGCTCCTTTGCCTTCTTCAGATGCTGCTGCCTGAGCAAAGAGTGACTCCACCCTCACCTTTCAAGTGTCGAGAAGCACTGCAATTGGTGGAAATCCGCTGACCACAGGTCACATGTTGAAACTCGACTGCAGCTCTCTCACAACTGCAGCTCCCAGAATGCTGTTCAACTGGGTAAGTGCTCGTAGGCAGTTGCTGAATAAAACAATCCTCATGGTATTTGAAGGCTTTGAATTCTGGAAAGGTGCATATGTTCATCAAAGACCCAAAGCATGGAATGAGAGCTCTGGATTTTTCCTTTTTAAATAAACAGGATGGTTTGCATTAATTGTTGAGTGCGTCCCTAAAATGCTTTGGGCCTTTGATGAACATTTAATTGGCACGGTAGTCCTGCCGTGGGGGGCTGCACCATCTCAAGACAAATGAGGAGAGGCTGTGTGGTGGGAACTATACCACGCCCGTTCAGCACAAGCAATGCGGATAATTATATCCAGCGCATCATCCGGAGCCCTACTAAAGGAAAAGTACAAGCTATAAAAAGTGAGTGATTAAACAGAACCTACCAAGGGGAATGATTACTCGTGGATAGGACTCCAATTCCTAGCATGCGTCAGCACGAAAAACTGAATGCACTGAGCAACGCCCACTAAGGGATTATACTTAAGCATGCATCCAGAGTTTCTGTTTACACCCACGCTACACGCCGCCTATGAGGAACTTTACGTAGCGGGTGCCAGTGCAGGGAACGGGCTTATCCTCATACTATTTCTCTCACCAAAGGTGAGATCTTCGCCGTGAGCAACGCACCCCCAGCAAAAGCTGTGCCATCACCTCCCGAACTAAGACCAATTCCTGGAACTGCGCAAGCATAACGTGGGCGGCGGCACCACCAGAGACTGGACTCTGGTTTTGGGTCCAAGCCATGACACAAACTAATCCTGGCTAAGAATCACGAGAAAAACCACAGAGCATGCGATGGAACTTTCAGCCACCAACTACTGGGAAATAGCAACACAACGGCAGCGGAGAGAAACTACAGGTACCACAGTGCCCTGCATCTGTCTACCATGACGCCCACCAGGGGGCAAACATTTGACAAACATTTAACAACGGCAACTATGGAGTACCACGTCTCTCCTAAACCACTTGTATGCTTCCAGCTTCACCCATTGAGAAAGGTCCAGTTGGACCGAAATGCATCAGGCCAAACAATCTTTCGAATGCTGCTATTAGAGAAACAATTAAACTGGATGTTGTTCTCTACTCGTCTTGTGTGCGGCTCACCTTCTTCTCGTCAGAGAGGCCTGTTTGCAGATTTTACGGCGTGGTCTTAACCGTGAGCAATGCACCCCCAGCAAAAGCTGTGCCATCACCGCCCAAACTAAGACCGATTCCTGGAACTGCGCAAGCATAACGTGGGCGGCGGCACCACCAGAGACTGGACTCTGGTTTTGGGTCCAAGCCATGACACAAACTAATCCTGGCTAGGAATCACGAGAAAAACCACAGAGCATGCGCTGGAACTCTCGGGCACCAACTACTGGGAAATAGCAACACAACGGCAGCGGAGAGAAACTACAGGTACCACAGTGCCCTGCATCTGTCTACAGGGGCGTAACGGACACCCCCACAGACCCTGCAGTGCGGGGGGGCCCCACTCTTCCATACATGAATGGGGGGCCCCTCAGCTTGTTCCTCCAGGGTGTGTGTCAGACACAGTGTCTCCTGTAGAGCAGATGGCATTTTCAGCCTGCTAGGAGCTGCTCTGCGCTGCGGGCTGACTCAGAAGTGAAGAGAAAAAAACATAACTTTGTTTCTCTTTCACTCTGAGCGAGCCTGCCAGGCCCCTTACAAGAGCAGACCCCCCTCCCACTCCTCCTCACAGAAAGCGTCTTCCACTGCTATTCTGAGAGGGGAAGACAGGGGCGTAACACAGGCCCCCGCAGCCCCAGGGTGTGGGTGGGGGGCGGGGGGCCCTCATGCTGCAGGGGACATGGGGGGCCCCTCACTTCAGCGGAAAGGTGTGCACGGCCGCACGCCCAGCCTCCTCGCCTTGGTAAAATATATTTAATTTATACCAGTGCTGCAAGTGCGTGGAGCACGGAATAAAAAGTCACCCCGTTCATTTTAAGACTGTACCCCCGCAGTCAACAACTTTTCCAGTAATCTAGACTCTAGTCTAGAGACAACTGTAAACAGGAGCAGCTCGGTGCACAAAACCAGCCTGGAGAAACGCGTGACATCACTGCCTTGTGCCTTCGAGCACTGCTGAAGGGGTCCCCTCGAGAAGAATGTAAGAAACAAACTTTATTGCAATTTGTAAAAGCGACTGCTGGTGCTGGTAGGCGTAGGTCATGATTTCAGAGTGACGTGATCTGCTGTTAATGGGGTTAAGGGTGCGCCTCAGTGCCTGCCAGCCACAGAACTCGTTCGGATTATTGCCTGTGCCCCTCTCAGTCACACAGTATGTCTGCTTTGTTTTACTGTTGCGTTACTGCTCAGGTCCCTGGCAGCAGTTGAGTGAGACTGCGAGTCACAGCTGAGTATAATGACATGTTGAACCTCTTGGAAGCTGCTTTTCTCATTTCTGCATTTTTAGCTAGAGTCTGATAAATGAAAGTCTTTTATATTTCTTACGTTTTGCAGCAGTTAACTTAGTTTATCGTTCCTCAAATGTGTGCTATTTCTGATATTATTGTTTCCCTCCTCTTCATTGCTTAATTTTGCTCGTGAGACAGTGTCACTCATAGTCATTGAAATATCACTCATTATTACTCTAAAATTATTAAAATGTCACACATAGCAATCTGAAACCTTTGCAGCTATGAGAGAGCTGTTATTATTTGTTTAAATTATGTAGTTGAATGGGGTCATTCCGCTGCTCCATGTATGCAGCTGCTGGTTTCCAACTGCTGCACTCTGCAATGTGTTGTAAAGTAATATCTCTTGATGCAATAAAAGGTAAGAACGTGTCTTTATTCGTCACCCACTCTCCTGGACTGCCTGAGAGATGCCAACATTCCAAGGCGAGCTCTCACGGAACATACCAACAGGGAAGGGACAAACAGGGGGAGGCGGAGTGCACCAAGTGAATATATAAACAAGAAGAAAGATTACAACACATCTCCCTTTGATACATAAGGGAGAAACCTGAAGTAGATAAAACTGTCCAGAAAGTCGTTGATGAGCCAGAATGCAACCTGAAAAGACTTCAACCAAGGAGGGGAGGGGAGGGGGAGGGGCGAAGGGAGGCCTTCCCAGCTGGAAGGAGACAGTGGGGGGAGGACACCACATGAAAAGAAAGTTGTATGGAACATAGGTCACTTAAGTACAATTCCATCACAAATGTACATTTCCACAACCCAGAAACCCCTTAAGCATTTACCTACAAGATGCTAGGGAGCATAATGTAAATGTACAAGGCACAATGAGACATTATCAGGACCTTTATCATTTATATACTCCTATTGTGCGGGAAAAGATATAGTATAATTAACCTCAACGGTACCATTAAACCTGACATACACTACCAACAGGTTCTACTGGTGGAACTTCTCCAAGATACACTAGAAGTGTATCCAATAGGTTGGCCAAACTGAAAACTTCTCTTAATGAGGGGAAGGAGGGTACATCTTACCAAAGATCCCTGACATGAGGGTACTACTCTCCCAACTCCCCTGTGCGGGTAAGGCCTTCATCTTTACCATTCCCCTCAGGTGTGTGGGCTCCCCAGCATAACTCATTGGCGATACCTTGTGTTTAGACACATAGTGCGTGGCAAAGCTATCCCGATCATTCACCTTACGTAGTTCCTCTCTAATGCAGGGATTGTGGGTACACCATGCATGCTGGTCCCAGAAGTATGTGGACAGGGCAGCCATGGAGGAGGGAAGGGTGGAAAACCCCCCTATAAATTTAAAGGAAGGAGCAGAAGTACAATTGGCTAGCGGACATAAGCACCCAGTGGAAGGGGTCCCTACAATGCTAACCCCACTAGAGACAATGGGGGGGGGAAAGAGGAAGCCCACTTACCAAAGGGGGGAGCTAACTAAATGTGGACACACCAAAGTACTCTGGGTACTAGCAGTACAACTGACCGTATATATATTGCTGAAGATCCGCTGAAGATCCCAAAGACATTGAAAAATGAGAACGCCCCAAAATGTTCTGTAGGCGCACTAACAGTAAAAAAAACTGTATGTGAAGTACAGGGGTACCACGTAATTACTGTGTGGATAGATGTAACACACTGTACTGTATCACTGGAGTACTAGGGTTGCCATGAGATTACAAAATTAGCTTTTCACAGGCTGTACACCATCACTGCACAAAGAACTAAGATATTTAGCTTTTCATAGGCTGACACTATCACTGCACAAAGAACTAAGATACACCCTTTTTACCAAAACACCCAATACAAGGCGTAAAACAAACAAGGTAGGAAAGAGAAATAACTCAGGATGCAGGAGCATTTCAGCAAAGATAACACCTGTTAATTGACTTAAATTTAAATGCCTATTTGTCCAATGGATAATCTTGTATAAAAAGTTGATACCATCGTAGTAATAAGATACAACATGAAATGCTGTGTGAATCACCGTGAATAATGCTGTGACTCACTGGCGAGGGTCAAGGTTCAATAGTGGATTACTATATTTTAAATAGGCTCTAGCAACCATACAGTTTGGGACTGTGGTATGGTGTGTGTCGAACTAAACTTTCACAGCTAACACACGAATGGAACCTGAAATACTGGGGTACTTGTCAACCCTGTATATGGGATGTCACACACTGCACCGTAAAACTGAAGGTAGGTACTTTGGAGTGTGTACCCTGGAATACCCAGATATCACTGCTTTCCATCACCTGTAACTTGTAAAAATGCACAGTGTCACACTTCACTAATAAGGCAGCTACACTAAGAACTGAACCCCAAGGATCAAAAGAATGCCGAGGCCTATCGTCATGAAATCACTCAAACATAGGCCGCAGCTCAAGAATTATTGTCACACCTGTAATTTAGAATCAAACACAGTACGGAGTAAACCATGACAGGATATAGTATGCTGCCCCATGGTTCCTGAGATATAGATTATTCTTTTTCCTTAAGGGGGGAAAAAAGACAAAACATTAGGTTGCAGGGGCGTTGGGAGGCAGAATGGAACGAATTTATAGGGGGAATGTCTTGCAGAGGGCTAAAGGTTAGGAGGGGAGGGCAACCAAATAACGTCTAACGGGGACTGATAGCACTGGGGGACGTAGTAGTCTTAGGCAGTCTTATATGAAAACCAGCAGTCCCCACGTCACCCAAGCACCGTCTTACAAAGGACCCACAAAGTAATGGGAGTGAGGCAGTCTATTGGCAGTCTTACTTTGAAATGAGCAGTCTCCAAAGTGAACCAGGGCTAAATAGGACTGTGAGAGTAGCAGTCTCGCAACCTTCTTACTTGAATACCAGTAGTTCTCACTTCTTCCTTCTTACACAGGAGTAGCTTCGCAGGCCGAAAACTGCCCTCTCTCACACTCCCCGATCCTCACACCAAATTGCTGCAGCACTTGGTTCACAGCACGAACAGAAAGAAAACTGAAGATAAAAGTATGGCGGCCCTGAAATGGCTGGAGCGCCGGAACAACGCCGCCTCTTGACTTGCCAGGCTTCCTGACAGGATTTTCCTGCCACGCAGCTGCGCAGACCCAGCAATCTTGCTGCAGCACTTGGTTCACAGCACGAACAGAAAGAAAACTGAAGATAAAAGTATGGCGGCCCTGAAATGGCTGGAGCGCCGGAACAACGCCGCCTCTTGACTTGCCAGGCTTCCTGACAGGATTTTCCTGCCACGCAGCTGCGCAGACCCAGCAATCACAACGATACCAGGAGAGCAGTGTCTGAAGACTGCACCTGTCCAACGCTGACTGGAAATCTCTTCAGACACAGCGCAGGCGAAATGAAATTGACGAGGTTGCTCTGAGGCGATTAACGAGCGCCTCTTAGCTGACAGGAATGACTGCCCTCTGCCCTCTCCCAGTGTGGTTCTGCGCACTGCAGGTTATGACTGGCGGAGCACACTGAGGGAAACCACTCTCGGTGCTCGTCAGCCAGTGAAGCAGCATGGAGCAACGGTCGATAAAGGGCCACAGGCAGGGCAAACCGAGAGAAAACCTCGGTGGAAACGTCGAACAGCAGCACTAAAGAACACGGCAAAGGCACCAGAGGACGTCAGCTGGACAAGGCACCTCAAAACACCGTCCTCAGTGACTGCCTCGTTCACTCCCACAGCGTGAGACAACACAGGCGGACCCGGTGCAGGATGAGGCTTGAAACACAGCGGTGAATCAGCCACCAGCCCCCCTACTGCAGGGGCCTCAAGGTTCACTCCACTCACCGAACAAGTCCCACGTAGTGCCAGTGGAGTCAGGGATATGATTAGCTGGAAATCAGTCTCTGATACAGAAAGTACCACGCCAGACGCCTCTTTCACCTCTGCCAGGTATTATCTTCCTCTACTTTTTCACCCAATAGACTAGGCACTGTCATCATATTCACATCTTTCTTCGCATCTCGAAATTCCTGAAGTATCCTTCCTTTTTCTTATCTGAATCACTTGTCACTTGGCACTCGGGACAATAATCTGTCATCATCTACAGATTAGCAGGTAGTTTCCTTCAAGTAACGCATCGCATTCACCAGTAACTATAGCACCTGTTCACTGGATGGAGAGAGTACTGAAAGGGGAGGTGACAGCAAGGCCCCCTGCGCCAGGTTCTTCACCTCGTCGCCAGTGTTGTAAAGTAATATCTCTTGATGCAATAAAAGGTAAGAACGTGTCTTTATTCGTCACCCACTCTCCTGGACTGCCTGAGAGATGCCAACATTCCAAGGCGAGCTCTCACGGAACATACCAACAGGGAAGGGACAAACAGGGGGAGGCGGAGTGCACCAAGTGAATATATAAACAAGAAGAAAGATTACAACACAATGGCTAATACTTCACGCTGGTTTTCGTCCTTCTGTTGTGGCCTGGGACCCATGTGCGACAGAGAGGCCCTGAAATCTACACTAATTCTCTGCATGCTGACTTGCTTTATTGATTGCCGGTAGTAAGGAGGACCAGTGTGGGCGAGGCTGCTAGGGCATCTGTGTTTTAGCAGTTAAGCAAACTTGCTATGGATGCTCTTGATAAATAACATTGAAGTTTCAATCAATCTGAGTTACCTTCGCCCCTATCCTGTGGTGTACTGGGTCTGAAAACTTTGTAGTCATGCAGCCTGACACTGCTCTGGTCAGTTTTCAGCTGCCTGCCATTACTACACTTACTTTCTCGTTGCTCAAATGGGTATAATTTCTGATATTATTTGAATGTCTAAATTGCTTATTACTCTTGTGAAAAAGTGTCACTCATAGTCGTTAAAATGTCACTCATAACTACACTAAAATTGTGAAAATGTCACACTTAGCAATCTGAAACCTTGGCAGCTATGTCTGAGGCTCCTTATTAATTATGATGCACAGTGTGTCCCCTCGTCTACGCATGACGTCTTCAGGGTGAGGCATAGGGTGGGGCTGGTGACCAATCCCATACATTCATGCGCATTGCGCAGCAGCGTAATTAAAAGTGCGCATGAGCATGACAAGTGAGATGAGGCATCCCAGGACCCAGCCAGACTACTGAGAAAGACGGTCACCCTATTACTAGCCCCTGCCTGGCTAGCCTTGCCCTTGCCCTCTTTAGCTGCCCGCTCGCGCCTGCCACTGAAGCTGCAAGCCAGTCCTCAGGTGAGTATGTTCGAGCCGAGGCAGGAGTTGTCCGTGGTGGCGAGGAGTCTCAGTGGGTGATCCGATGGTGACTGACGCTGACTTTGAGCTGGGTTAGGTGTCACTACGAACAGTGGATGACCTGTGGGACCGTACTCTGTAAAATTGTTAACTCTGATCCCTATTCTGGCGAGTGAGTCTTGAACACGTTGAAGTGGAGTGTGTGGTGAGAGTAGGGCAACAAGCTGTAGAATTCGGATGAGTATTAAGGCACCGACCTAGGAAATACACTAGAAAGTTGGACCTAGGAAAATTGGTTCTGACAGCCGAATGTGGCTAGTAAATCATACCCCTTGGGATGGGAATAATAGAGGCAGTGAGTTTGACTGGAGGCAATACTGGAAGGGGGTTGGGGTTGTTAGACATCTGACTGGACATCTGCCTGGAGAGAGGAAGGGGGATCCGGAATGGAGCTTCAGTGTGATACCTGATACATGGGTGGGTCAGATCTCATGCCTTGCTTTGGCGTGTAAATCCTGACACCCTCCTATAATGTAGATGAGCAGAATTATGACCTAGCAGTGACGCTTAATACCACTTTCATATGGATGGTGACTCTAGTGTCAGCATCTGGCAGTCAGCAGAGACAGAGAGTGGAGCTAGTTAGGAGGTGACTCCTGATGACCACCACCAATTTAAGGGGCAGTATCATCAGGCCAGGAGTGCCTCGTAGCGCCACTCTGGAAGGAAGGTTTATCCTAACTGCTCGACTCTTATTGCAGCTCTCGGCAACCATTTACTATGTCAGGGTCCCTGGCCCCTGGTGGGCTTCATGCCAACTATTCTTTGAGGTTTCTCTCAACTTCTTTGCTGCCATAAAGTACAACACTTGCCGCATTTCCATAGATGTGATGGTTGACAAACCTCTTTCATGGATGGTGGCTCGGATACATGACTCGGGGTAGTCTTGGGGGAGTGGATGATTGAGTGACTTCTTGACTTTGTGAAGAGGATCAGATTGTGGGACACTCTAATCATTAATTCTCCCTGTGTGAAGGGGGAGTGGCAAATTTGGCAACAGAGGGGACATGGAAACATACTTTGTGCTTGTCTTTTCCCCGATCTTTAACTAAAGTATGAGCATAATTGGACTAGTACCCTCCTTCCAAAAGTAGAACATTTCTGGGGTAATGGCCAATACTGCGGACAGCAGGACGTCAGATCTATTTAACATTCCTCGCTGGCTCACTGCCAGCTTCTAGATCTGCCTTTGTTACTTTCTCCTCTAGCTGTGCTTGAGGGGCCATCACAGGTTTTGCCATGAACTAACACTGCAGCAAGTCTGGTATCGATTTTTCAAGTTTTGACCCCAAGTCATAAAATGACTGCAGTTACCGGTGAGAATCTATGGAGCACCTGTCTCATTGTAGTGCTCCGATTGGGTGAATATTTTTCCTGTCAAATCTACCGTGAGAAAGTAATCTACATAAAATACAGGCATTGTTACTCTGCCTGTGGACTCTGGCACAACCTTGTCAGCTGCTCCTTGGGTAATATTATGACAACTAACAGGTTCAACATTCCATGGAATAAGTTAACTAACGCCCTCTAGCCTTTCAAGGTTCTTCATCAAGAGTATTTGATCAAATAAAATATAGTTGCATAAACAAGAGGCTAGTATGATGGTCTTTTAAAACATTAACTTGTGTTCCATATTTTGAATATGGTCTTACTGTGCACTCCCAGCTAAAATGAATATACATGGTTTTGGTGCAATGGATTGGTAAATTGGGTAAGGTTATCTTGGAGCCAGTAGGGATAGAGGTATGGCTCTACCTTTCAGATTTTGGGTTATATGTATGGACATCAATATCAAAGGTTTCTGTATCTTACTAGTTCTCAGTAGCAAATTCATTGGGTCTTGGAGATTTGTTTGGTGCTCACCATGGAGGATGCATTTTGTGCTTTGTGGGGGGTGGGAGGGCGGGGTTGGTTGTTTAGGAATTCAATGAATCTGAGAAGAGAAAGGTAGCTTATTAGTGGGCCCATTGGAGCCAGGTGGTTTCTGTCTGAAAAGTTTTTGAGATGGGCGTTGTGGCTTTGTTTTGGATACGATGGGTTGAATCTGAAGCTCTGTGTCAGGGTTGACATTTGGTCTAGAGTTTTCAGTGTAGTTCAAGTGGTATGTTGGTTTCCATGATAGACCTAATTTTGTTTGGATATGACCATTGCTGTCAGAGATGGTCTTGTGACTGTGGCTCTACGAAAGCAATTTTTGAGTCTTGCCTCTTTTTCAGAGCTAGAGTTGATGTCTGGGGCTCAGTCTGGAGCTAGTGACTATTGCTCGTCTTTGCAGCCCTTGTTCAGTTTAAGAGTCATGTTTGTGGATCTCCCTTCTGCAGATTTTATAGCCAATTCCCAAAGTCAAGTATGAGTGAGGGAGAAGACACAGGTCTGCTTCAGCCACGTACTCATCACATTCCTCTATCCCAGATAATTGTCACTGAGGTGAATATTCACAGGCAGCGATTTCTGGAAGGAGAC
The DNA here is from genome assembly GCF_964263255.1 of Lissotriton vulgaris. Classification (NCBI taxonomy): domain Eukaryota; kingdom Metazoa; phylum Chordata; class Amphibia; order Caudata; family Salamandridae; genus Lissotriton; species Lissotriton vulgaris. The sequence continues at coordinate 42,595 of NW_028251145.1, read as the reverse complement.
TGTAAAGATCCAAAAGTATTTGCCAACCCTGCTAACTTTCTGACTTCTGGGATCTCAGATCACGCCTTTGATGTCCTAACGGGGTGAGGCTTATGTTGGTATTTCTTTTTTGCCAGAAGATCCTCACTCAGTAAGACCGCCCTGGACTATGTGCAATGTTTCATATCTATATGTAGCACCAGCTGATTAGAAAAATATTGTTTGTGTTTTTTGCACCACAGAGGTCAACCTTAAAGAAACACTTTGTTCACCATTAACATTGCTAATATGCCGCAACATTAGGCCATGTGCTGAGAAATCCTGACCGTGTATTACAGCCTAAAGGTGCACAGGGCTTGACAGTTTGGGTGTCCGTTCTTGTGCCCATTGGCCATGTCCGGAGAACCTCTCAAATAATGTGATGTCATCTGAAAGCTTTTACCTTACCTTTTAGATAGCAGCCTTCTTCATACACTTATGTAAGATTACTCCACATTTCTACTCTTGATTACCAGCACTTTGAATTCAAGGTTGTATCTGCTGACCCTTTCTAGAACAAACAAAAAAATATATATATATTTTTTTTTTATTTGATTAAACTACTAAACTTTCTGATAGCAACATGTCTAAATCAGTGGTTCTTCAACTTTTGACTTCTTTGGAACCCCACTGGGCCTGTGTATGCCGCTGTTTGAATGTCTATGTCTGACGACCAGTAGAGAACACAGCAACAGCTGTCCCTGCAGACATTGGGAGCTCTTCAGTGTAGCCAGCCCTGCCTGTATCCATATATACAGACAGAGCAGTTTATATGTATAAGTGTGTCACTGTGTTTCCATGTGTTTGTGTGTCATTGTATGTGTGTATCTGCCGCTGCGTGCAGTGCTTAATTTGTGAAAAGATAAGGGTCCAAAGTTTTTTATTAGGAGCCCGATGCTTCTGAATGCTCGGGTTTCCAAATACCAAGGCAGTCTCATCTTGATTCCACATCTTGCTTCTTTCTTTCATCACCCTACACTACCTCTCTCTTTGTGTCACTCTTACAGGTTTTCCTCCTTCCTCTTGGTTGTAGGGAGGCTTTGCTTTCTCCTTTTGTCAGTGTACCTCCATTTTCTCCATTTTCTGCGTTCCTTTCTCTGTTTTTGTTCAAAATCTATTAGTCAATAACAAATCACGCTACCCAAAAATGAACGCTAGTGTCGACCAGGGGCCCACATTAAGTAATGCCTGTTTGAATGAATAAATTTAATGCATAATTACTGAAAATCATTGCAAAACTGCGATACTGTATCAAAGTTAATATTTAAAAACATTTCTCACAGGATACTGAGTTATATCTTGTGTACTTCTCATGTATATTGTCAGTCGAGTATTTATGGAACTGCATGTTTGGGGTTGTCCTTCAAGGTTTCAAGTTATTGTCCATAATGTCAATTCTAATTCAGTTCCTTCATAGTTCTTTGTTCTTCCACCAGAGGCAGTTCCTGAGACAATAGGATCACTCCTTGGCATTGTTCTGATTGCTGCCTCAGTTAAATAATCTGCTTTTGACAGTATTGTTACAAATTGCGTAGCTTATATGTTAAGGGTGTTTCCCACTTTCTCATTAGAACATAGAGAGACAATATAGAGGCATTTCATTTAAATGTTGGCGGTTTCAAATCAAAATATACTAGATTTCTGGGTCGTATCGCAAAGTGGTAGGTGGTGAGCCGGATCGCGGGGCCCCCTCCATGTGCTTTGCAGGGGGGCCCCCTCAAGTTTTGTTACGCCACTGTCTGTCTACCGTGACGCCCACCAGGGGGCAAACATTTGACAAACATTTAAAAACTGCAACTGTGGAGTACCACGTCTCTCCTAAACCACTTGTATGCTTCCAGCTTCACCCTTTGAGAAAGCTCCAGTTGGACCGAAATGCATCAGGGCAAACAATCTTGCGAACGCTGCTATTAGAGAAACAATTAAACTGGATGTTGTTCTATACTCGTCTTGTGTGCAGCTCACCTTCTTCTCGTCAGAGAGGCCTGTTTGTGTGTGTATATATATATATCTATATTCAATGAAAAAACCATAGGTTATAGGCCATATATAGTTAGGAATTAGCATTTACAAAACCTTATTTTACTCGCATAAAACCATTGAAATTCCATATATAGTTAGAAGCGCTAACTATATATCGCGCACCCGCAATCCACTGCTGATGATGTCACATATTACATCATTCATGACATGGTCAGTGACATCACTGATGACATCACTGATGACATCTCAAATGACATCACTGATGACATCACTGATGACAACACCCAGTGACTGTATGTTTCTGTAAAGTTAAAATATGTTTCACATATTGAAGAATGAGTGGATGTATAAGTGTCTGGATGAAGAATTTAGTAGGTGCATGACTGACTGTATGAGTGAGTGATTAAATGTGTCTCACTGAGTGCATGGGTTAGTGACTAAACTGTCTTAATTTGTGCATCAGTATGTTTGTTGTTGTGTAAGCTGCTGCATGTGTTGATCAGTAGCTATAAGAGTGGCCATATGGGTTATTGATTGGTTGCCCAAGTATTTGAATGGGAGGCTGAGTGTGTGTGTGGGTGGCTGGGAGGTGCGTGACTCTGTGCATAGATGTGTAAGCAGTTGATTCACTAGGAGTATGAGTTCAAGAGTGCATGTGGAAACAGCTATATGGGCGGTTGACTATGCATGGGTGTGTTGGTGAGTGAATGGATTTCTCATTGCTACATGAGCAAGTAAGTACGTATGTAAAACACAATACATGTGAGAGTTGAGATATATAAATAACTGAACATAAGAGCCAGTGAATGTGTGAGTGGCTGTATCGATCACTGTGAGCTTGTATCAGGGATTATATAAGAGAATAAATATGTGTTATTATATGTTTGAATAAGTAAGATGTGTATAACTTTATAGTTGAGGAAATGGAGGTGTGATTGATTCTTTGCATGACTGAGTAGGTGTGTGAGTAACTCCATGGATGAGTGACAGTCTGTGAGTGTCTGTTTATACTGAGTGTATGTAAGGTTATATTAGAGTCTGAAGAGGTTCATTGTATTATCACATAAGTGATGTGATCAGTGATGACAAATGAGATGTCATCAGTGATGTCATTTGAGTTGTCATCAGTGATGTCATCAGTGATGTCATTTGAGTTGTCATCAGTGATGTCATTTGAGATGTCATCAGTGATGTCATCAGTGATGTCACTGACCATGTCATGAATGATGTAATATGTGACATCATCAGCAGTGGATTGCGGGTGCGCGATATATAGTTAGCGCTTCTAACTATATATGGAATTTCAATGGTTTTATGCGAGTAAAATAAGGTTTTGTAAATGCTAATTCCTAACTATATATGGCCTATAACCTATGGTTTTTTCATTGAATTTTCAAGGTTTTGTAAATGCAAATTTCTAACTATATATCCACTATAACCTATGGTTTTTTCTGTGAATTTCATTGGTTTTTTAATAGCAAATATGAAAAGCTTTAAAATGTCAAGTACGTGATAGATAAAAACATTTTCGTATTTATGCACGCTGATGTGCTTTGAACGCTGCACCCCCCCCCCCTCCCCTCTTTTGTCTTAGTAGTACTCTCTCTTTGCAGATACTGAAGGGTAGTTAACGCAGGCCTTTACCCCCGTTGTAATCCGTCGTGCCTCCTTGTCTCTCCATTTGATTGATTGTTGTCCAAGCATTTACTGTTTTAGAATTGGTTCTCTTTGGATCATTCTCTATTTACAAACAAGCACAAAGTCGCAATACTCTGTTTAGTCTTTGCAGATAGTGAAAAATCGTGTAAAATAATAAAAGTAATCGAGCAAAATCAGTAGGCCACTAATTAGATCTCTTTTTGACCTCGCTAAAATAGAAATATTAGGAACAACCCTTCATGAGAAATACGAAAATAGTGAGATGAACTGAGCTCCACACCATGAGGGCTGTAAGACAGCTCGGCTCCATCACCCATAGCGCACAAAATAACGACAAACCCTATGCAAATATTAAAAATATAGACAACACACCAGCAAAGAAACAGGGTAAAACATTTTATTAAAAAACTATTTACATAACGTTGTTTTATAAGATGATGTCAGTAGTGGACCGATGTGTGAATAGATCGAAAACAGCACAAGGCTCCAAGATCCAGATGGCAAGCTCCTGGATGTTGGGTGCCATAGTTTAGAGTTCTGAATTTCAGCCTTTTTCAATGCCTGTGCTTTGTTGAATCAAAATGGCGGCTTGACACAAAGCTGACTCAAGCGTTGCTACTGATGCTATGCAGACCAAAACTGGTTTTCAGTTTGTACATTTTTCTAGATTTTTCAATCCAAGTTTGGTTGACTTTGTAGAACGATGGCTTCAGATTTTCAACATACGGTGTGGTGGCGCTGACTGGGAGGGGGCGCTTCGCTCCTGCCCCCTCCCCAAGTAAGATTTTCATACGTGAAAGTACGTTAATGGTTTTGGTCCCTGAGATGCTTCGATGTCACTACCATTCTCAAATAGCATAAGTTCTGGATGTTGGGTGCCATAGTTAAGAGTTCTGAGCACTGCTTGTAACACTGTCTGAAGCTTATTTCCACCTACTGCAGCTTCACTATTCTCAAAGTAAGTGAGTGTCGTTTGTGGACCTGACTGCATTAGAAAACAATGTGATATGTTACCTTCCTAAACAGCTTGACGGAGGCCCCTGAGGGGCGGTGTGATGGCCATGGACTCGGAGAAGACGCTTGGCTCCGACACCCTCCCCAAGTCTTATAGCACTGGTGTAGCCTGAGATCGCCCCCGACATAGGCGGCCGGCTCCCGGGGTCCGGCGGAACTTTTTGCCTTTTGATGACTCTTCAATTCTGGACCTTGTCCCACAATCCGTTTGACCTGAAGACAAGCTGTAGTGGGGCGCCCCTTTATCGTTTTAGTTGCCATTCCGCCCGCTTTTGCTACACTGTGCCTCTTCCGCCATTCAGCTGTTTACCGCCCGCTCTTGCGACTACAGCGTCTCGCTCACCATGTAGTTTAGATGCGCCCGCTCTTGCGGTGCAGCGATAGGCGGCTGCCACAGGACTCTCAAAATGGCGGCCGGCTCTTCGGTTTTGGGCCTGGTCCACTAAAATGGCCCTGGGACACCTTGGAACTCGGACGCTTGTCTGCTAGGGCTTGGGTCCCATTCTCGAAAAGCGTCCCCTCAGCCGTGAAGATTCTACAAAAGTCTTGGGGGCCTCCGACTCCCGCAGGCTTCTGGTGGGGAGCGGCTGCCATGATTGCTCGTGGAATGGCCACGACGGAGCTACGAGATGGTAGTGGTCTCATGCTGACGCCAGCTTTAGTCTGAAACATCCAGAAACACTGTAGACTACCAATTCGATCAGTTCCGGTAGCGCCCCAACATGACCCGGAAGAGAAGAACTTGCCCTCCCCTCTTTGACTGATGGTTCTTGTTGCCTGTCCCCTCTGTTGTCATTTAACAGAACTTTTTGGACTGCTGAAAGGGGTTGTGTTGTGAACGCTGGTTGGTGGAGACATTTTGACTATATTCTTGACCTACGTTGTCGCGTAATGCGTTTTATGACACGCCGCGTTAGCGCACCCGGAAGTGATCCGAGGCGCGGCGCGCAGCGCGTAACGTAAGCATAACAGGTCATGTGACTTGTTAATAAAACTTTTCATTGGTTCATTTTACTTTTGTTAATTTAATGATGAAAAGCTTGGTCATATGACCTAAAAATTACGCTTTTTATTATTTTCGAACAATATTTTTTTTTCAAACATATGTTATAATATTCCAGGCTAATGTACTTTCCCGGAAAATTTACAACTGTCTTGCAAGTAAAATATATTCCTTTTTCGAGAAAAAGGGCGTTTCTTCCTTCCATGACGGAGCCGTTGAGTAAAAGAGATTCGGCCTGCTATCTTAGTCGCCGATACGCCTGATTATCAGATTCTTATCGATCACTTTATGTTGCAGGAGTGGAAAACACAACTGCCCTTGACCATTTATCTTTACTGCGTTCCTACATATTATACCTTTTATCCGTCATGTAATTGGACTGCTTTATTTCACTTGCCTTTTACTGATTCGAAAACAGTCACTAAAAGTAAAAACTTTACAAATGTAAATACTACTACCGAGTTTTGTTTTAAAAACCTTTATTGTGAAAATGTCAGTATACAAATACGGGCCTATAACCACGTGGGCCGGCCACGGAGCAAACTGAAATCGTATATGATGAGGAGACATTTACACTGTAGAAGAACGTAACGAGCGGGCCATTAGGTGACAAGAACAAAGGTGTCTAACAGTTGCGGAATCGGTGGACGTACATTTTGTAATTAAAATACGACAGGGCCACTTACAATAACATTTTCTAGATATACATTTGCGGGCAAGGAGTTACGAGTCCCATTTATACCGGCGCCATTTTGGGCGAGGCCGGGCAGGTCCAAGATATAGTCAAAATGTCTCCACCAACCATCGGCCAGACCAGAACCCCTTTCGGCCCTTTATGCTACAAGATGGTGTCTTCCATTCAGAAAATATTGGTGGCAGCATTTTGAAAGGAAACAGAAACAGCCGTTCTCGAGTTTCACATTGTTACATTTAGGAAGAATGTTGAAGAGTAGTATGTGGTAAATCTGAAGCCATTTTTCTACAAACTCTCAATCAGACTTGAATGGAAAAAAAAAACCTGAAGAATGTACAAACTGAAAACCAATTTTTGTCTGTATAGCACCAACAGTAACGCTTGAGTCAGCTTTGTGTCAAGCCGCCATTTTCATTCAATCAATAGCGTCCCCCTGCACACATTCAGGGACCTGGTCGTGTCTTCAGATGAAACGCATTGTAGGAAAAGAAGCAGAAAAGAAAAGGCAAAAAGTTCCGCCGGACCTAGTGAAGCTGCAGCAGGTGCAAATAAGCTTCAGACAGTCTTCAACTTACTCTGATTCTTATAATAAACTTCAGATAGTCTTACAAGCACTGCTCAGAACTCTCAACTGAGGCACTCAACATCCAGGACTTGCCATTCGGATCTTAGCGCCTTGTATTTTTGTTTTGTTCTTGATGGAGGGGAAACAACAAAAAACAGGCATTGAAAACGGCTCAACTGGAGCAAAAAAAAAATTACTTCTTGGGTGCATTAGGGCATTTATGATTTTCGAATGCCGTATTCATCAGGTTGATGCTCATGTTGCCATAGGACAGCATAGCATTCACCTTCTTTGATCCAGGAGGGATGGAGAAAAACTGCCAGATGAAACTTGAAACTTGGCCATCCAGATCTCGGCGCGTTCGACTCACTGTACCGCAACAGTGACCGCAACTCAGCTGGACACGCCGTCTTTCGGCGCAGCATTGTAGGATGGCCACACCAGTGCGGCAATTTGCTAGACACCACCTCGGTGCCATCCGGATCTCGGCGCGTTCGAGTCACTGTACCGCAACAGTGACCACAATTCAGCTGGACACGCCGTCTTTCGGCGCAGCATTGTAGGATGGCCACACCAGTGCGGCAATTTGCTGGACACCACCTCGGTGCCATCCGGATCTCGGCGCGTTCGAGTCACTGTACCGCAACAGTGACCGCAACTCAGCTGGACACGCCGTCTTTCGGCGCAGCATTGTAGGATGGCCACACCAGTGCGGCAATTTGCTGGACACCACCTCGGTGCCATCCGGATCTCGGCGCGTTCGAGTCACTGTACCGCAACAGTGACCGCAACTCAGCTGGACACGCCGTCTTTCGGCGCAGCATTGTAGGATGGCCACACCAGTGCGACAATTTGCTGGACACCACCTCGGTGCCATCCGGATCTCGACGCGTTGTGCTGCCTTCGGCCTATTCGCACATCGGTCCGCTACTGACAGTGACCGCAACTCAGCTGGACACGCCGTCTTTCGGCGCAGCATTGTAGGATGGCCACACCAGTGCGGCAATTTGCTGGACACCACCTCGGTGCCATCCGGATCTCGACGCGTTGTGCTGCCTTCGGCCTATTCGCACATCGGTCCGCTACTGACGCCGCCTCACGTGCCAACGGATTTTCTACGCTTTTTGTAGCCCTATGCCGCAGAACAGGTCATGTGACTTGTTTATAAAACTTTTCATTGGTTCATTTTACTTTTGGTTTCCTAAAGATGGAAGGCTTGGTCATATGACCTAAAAATAACACTTTTCATTGGTTTAGAACATTTTTTTTCCCAAACGATGAAAGCCCCACCTTGTTTCTGGATCATTCAGACTGAAGCTGGCGTCAGCATGAGAGCACCACCATCTCGTGGCTCCGTCGTGGTCATTCCGCGAGCAATCATGGCAGCCGCTCCCCACCGGAAGACTGCGGGAGTCGGGGGCCCCCAAGACTTTTATACAATCTTCACGGCTGAGGGGACGCTTTTCGAGAATGGAGCCCAAGCCCTAGCAGGCAAGCGTCCGAGTTCCAAGGTGTCCCAGGGCCATTTCAGTGGACCAGGCCCAAAACCGAGGAGCCGTCCGCCATTTTGACAGCCATGTGGCAGCCGCCTATCGCTGCACTGCAAGAGTGGGAGCAACTCCACAACATGGTGAGCGAGACGCTGTGGCCGCAAGAGCGAGCGCAACTCAGCTAGATGGCCGCCACCTGGGGAGGCCCGTTCACGCCGCCTCCCCCCCCCCCCCCCGGGCCGCCGCACGCCAATTTTCGGAGCAGCATTGTAGGATACCAAAACCAGTGCGGCAGTTTACTGGACATCACCTGGGTGCCTGTCGTACATGTTGTGTCAGCCATGTGACACTGGACACAGACCGCTACTGACGAGGCCTCCCCCCGCACCACCCGGGACGCCCCACGCTGTTTTTCTGTGCTGCATTGTAGGATCCCTAAACCAGTGCGGCACCCAGGCGACATCACCTGGGTGCCGTCCAGAACTCTGCACGTTGTGCTGCCTTGGGACTATTCGCACAACAGACCGCTACTGACAAGGCCTCCCCCCGCCCCACCCGGGACGCCCCACGCCAATTTTCGGAGCAGCATTGTAGGATCCCTAAACCAGTGCGGCACCCAGGCGACATCACCTGGGTGCCGTCCAAAACTCTGCACGTTGTGCTGCCTTGGGACTATTCGCACAAAAGACAGCTTCTAACCATTGTTGCTTTTTGTGTTAAGAAATGTTTAAATGTTTTTAGTTTTTGTTCTGTTCATTATCGTTAAAAGTTAATAAAGTTTTATAACCTTAATTTGTTGGAGTGTTATCTATTTTTTGAAAAACGGGTGAATGGGGCCTTGAATCGGGTTATTGTCATGTGTGGGCTTTGGAAGTGTGCTGCTGCAGGATCGGACATTTCAAACTCAAATGCACGTTCTTTTTCTTACCTTTCCGAAGCATGGAGCGCAATAGCAGGCAGAGAAAGGGTGATGCACGTGTTGAACACTACCTGACCTGGCAAGTTGCTGGCAGTGCCCCCCCGCCCGCTCCTGAAAGAGGGCACACACACACCGCCGCCCCGAGTACTTCACAAATCTTTAAAAGACCATGCGCTTGTTCATGAGGCTTAAATGGTTTATCACCTCTTCTAGAACCCCTGCATCGACCCTCTGACGTTTCATGGAAAAATTACCATGTAACACAATAGCAAGCCCTGTCGGCTGAAACCCCCAAGGAATCGTGGGGCATATTATCAAGGGGGTTTATCTCCGCTTTTTTGGCTTTAAAAGCCAAGAAAGCGGAGATAAAATTATCTCCCTATTACCAAGCTGTCGCTAACACCAGTTAGTGACAGCTAAAAGGAGATAGCGACCATCTTGGGCCCCGCTTTGCATGTCAGTGATATTTATCACTAATGACATGCAAAGTGGCGTGCCAAGATGTTAGCGACTGGAAACAGTCCCTAACATCGCTACCTTCTATTACCAACTTTTGGAGATATTCGCGCTAAGCGCGAATATTTCCAAAATCTAACACCTGCCCTGAGCAGTTCTTAGCCATGTTATCCAATGGGAGGTGGATAACATGGCTAAGAGCATTAGGTCAATAATACATGAATATCGCTGACTTTTCTGCGATAATAGCAAGGTTTATCTGCGATAAAAATCGCCGATGTGCGGCGATAATTTTTGTCTCTAAACAAGTTAGAGACAAAAATTATCGCTAGTTGTTCGTAATATGCCCCCGGGTTTTTGCTTGCAGAAATCGGGAGGCGGGAGACTAGCACTGAAATCAGTAGTCACACGCCTAAATCAGGAGGATTGGCATGTCTGAATTCTCTACAGCTGGGGCCATAAACTACATCCGCAGGGTTAGGTGATATCCTGGGACCAGCCTGGCATCTAAAATGGCTGCCGTGCACGACAAAATTGTGCCATTCGAAAAAAAGGCAAGATGGCGCAGCCGCTGGAAGAGATGTATCAACATATATCAGCCTCCTCAGCCACCCTCAGGAAACATAGGGGATTAGGATACGTCTCCCGCACCCCCTTATACCTAGTAATTTAATTAACGAAGCACAAAATGGCGAATTCCCGTTTCGCTACCAGTTTGCGGCCCAGTTCGCGGCCCGTGAAGCGCTTCTACCGTGAAAAATCATTTTTTTTTTATGTTCCCCACGGGACCCTTTAATAACCCCAACAACATTCCTAGGGGGTGAAGAGGGGGATACCTTGCCCCCTTTCATTAAATTCCCCCTTAGTTTTTCACCTTTTCTTCTCTCTCGATCCTACCGAGAGACAAGATGGCGGCCGCTCCGGACTGTCACGCAGCAAAAAAAAAAAAAAAGCTCACGCACAGCCGCTGGAAGAGATGTATCAACATATATCAGCCTCCTCAGCCACCCTCAGGAAACATAGGGGATTAGGATACGTCTCCCGCACCCACTTATAACTAGTAAGGGGATTAGGATACGTCTCCCGCACCCCCTTATACCTAGTAATTTAATTAACGAAGCACAAAATGGCGAATTCCCGTTTCGCTACCAGTTTGCGGCCCAGTTCGCGGCCCGTGAAGCGCTTCTACCGTGAAAAATCATTTTTTTTTTTATTTTCCCCACGGGACCCTTTAATAACCCCAACAACATTCCTAGGGGGTCAAGAGGGGGATACCTTGCCCCCTTTCATTAAATTCCCCTTTCGTTTTCCACCTCTTCTTCTCTCTCGATCCTACCGAGAGACAAGATGGCGTCCGCTCCGGACTGTTTAGAATGTTGACAGACACCGGAGAGCCAATCAGCTTTCTGCGCGCAAAGTTCCGATAAGCGAAAAGTAAGCGGACCGGATCGCTGCCCAGAGCGCTGTTACAGATATATATCTTGATTTAAACGTTAATTTCTCAAAAACTACTGGAGCACATATATTGAGACCTAGCAAAGGCACATCGGGCTAACAGTCCCTACAATTTTGCCAAGTTTCGTGCAAATCCATTCAGCCGTTCGAGCTAAAAGTGAGTCCAACCGCCCTATGGAAAACTCAATGCAAAAAACGCGTTTTGGGACCCCCCTTTTTTCTCGGCCCCCCCTGGACGAAACCCCCCCAAATTTTCAGGGGCTGCTCAGAATCAAAATGTGCCATTTTCCTGAAAATTTCAGCCGATTCCGTCCACAAACGCCAAAGTTATTAGACATAGAATTTTCAAAAGTCCCATAGAGAAAAAATTCTAACTATATATACCTACTGGCGATAGCCAGTAGGTAATATATATATATATATATATATATAGATATATATATATAGATATATAACAGCAAGTTTCTTTCCGAGAAAGAAGTGAGTCGCACTCCTGAAGGTGATTTCGAAAATCTTTTATTTCGATAGCAGTTCTCTAGCTATTTGGTGTCCCAATGCATTTCGGTCTAAACATAGACCTTTCTCAAGGGGGCTAGTGGCATCGGCAAAAGGAGGAGAGGTTAGATGTAGTTTGCCTCACGTTTTTTGTGTTTTAACCCCTCGGTGGGCGTCACTCTAGGGACTTGATGAAATGATTGCCCCCTGGTGGGCGCTGCAGTCGGCTGGTCAGATGAGGCTCTCTGGTCTTTGTAGTCCGCTCCTGCTACCCTCATTTCAGCCCCGTTGGAGAGCGATGCACGCAATTACTATTCCTTGCTGCTTTTCACCTTCGCCTCATTTTACCTATTTTCGAGGCGATGAGGGCCGTGAACCAAGGTCTGGTCCCTGGCGGCTGCGCCTGCCTGGAGTTGCTTGCGCAGTCCAAAGATTTGGGTCCAAGTGTAGGCAGTAGTGGGGTCTCCTTTGAACCGTGGTGCGTTCTCTGCGGGAAGGACCCAGCCGCTTTACATGACAGCAAGTTTCTTTCCGAGAAAGAAGGTGAGTCGCACTCCTGAAGGTGATTTCGAAAATCTTTTATTTGGATAGCAGTTCTCTAGCCATTTGGTGTCCCAATGCATTTTGGTCTAAACATAGACCTTTCTCAAGGGGGCTAGTGGCATCGGCAAAAGGAGGAGAGGTTAGATGTAGTTTGCCTCACGTTTTTTGTGTTTTAACCCCTCGGTGGGCGTCACTCTAGGGACTTGATGAAATGATTGCCCCCTGGTGGGCGCTGCAGTCGGCTGGTCAGATGAGGCTCTCTGGTCTTTGTAGTCCGCTCCTGCTACCCTCATTTCAGCCCCGTTGGAGAGCGATGCACGCAATTACTATTCCTTGCTGCTTTTCACCTTCGCCTCATTTTACCTATTTTCGAGGCGATGAGGGCCGTGAACCAAGGTCTGGTCCCTGGCGGCTGCCCCTGCCTGGAGTTGCTTGCGCAGTCCAAAGATTTGGGTCCAAGTGTAGGCAGTAGTGGGGTCTCCTTTGAACAGTGGTGCGTTCTCTGCGGGAAGGACCCAGCCGCTTTACATGACAGCAAGTTTCTTTCCGAGAAAGAAGGTGAGTCGCACTCCTGAAGGTGATTTCGAAAATCTTTTATTTGGATAGCAGTTCTCTAGCCATTTGGTGTCCCAATGCATTTTGGTCTAAACATAGACCTTTCACAAGGGGGCTAGTGGCATCGGCAACAGGAGGAGAGGTTAGACGTAGTTTGCCTCACGTTTTTTGTCTTTTAACCCCTCGGTGGGCGTCACTCTAGGGCCGTGGTTCCCAAACTGTGCGCCGCGGCGCCCCGGTGCGCCGTATTGAGGTGCCAGGGGCGCCGCGCGCACAATGTGGGAAATTGCTACCAACGGCCTTCAGCCGTCCTTCATTCGGCGGGCACAGCTTGGATGCAGTTTAATGCTCAATGTTGTGTAACTTTTCGTCGGAGCATGAGTGAGTGAGTACACGGAATGGCCGCTTCCTCTGCCGGCCGCCGAGATCACATGTGTATGACTTATGTTGTCAGTTTGACTTGAAGATCCCCCCCGCCCCCCCCCCCCGCAACGAATGGTGCATAGCGGCGGCACCCCTTCCTCGTCGACCCACTCCATCCCAAAAATTCAAACCACACCTTCACGTTTATGGAAGGGTTGAGGCCCAGTATATTAGCCATTTTTCAACTTATTAAGCAACCCTTTAAAGTAAACACCATGTAACTTTTTGTTATATTCAATTTTTTTTATTGGGGAAATCAAAAAGTACCAAGGCATGCAGATTAAAGAGGACATCATCGTTGCATAAAGAAACAGAACGAAAATGAAAGAAAACAGAGTACACGGAGGGAGCATCTGTTGGAGGTATGGCCAGAGGCTTAGGCATCCAGGGTCAGGCGGCAGGAGGGGTCTGCCACTGCTTGGGAGAAACTTCCAAAACTTTAAATCTTCAGATAAAAGTAACGAGAGAAGTTAAGAGTCAGGAACGGGCAGAAAGGGGAAGGGGTGCAGGAGGGAGAGGGGAGATTAAAATAGAAGAGGCAGAGGAGAATCCATAACACTTAAAACACTTTGGCAATCCGTGCAATAATAGGAAATGCCAACAGAGCGCTCGCCAGCCACAGACTGAATGGAACCCAGACGGTGGGAAGAGAAAAGACAAAAAAAGGAAGTGTGTGGGAGTAGGACACACACATAACGTGAGACTGTGAGAGAGAGAGAGCGCGAATAAGAAGGAGAGAGAGAGATGGAACATAGAAAGACAAAGGCACCAAGAGATAGATAAGAGTGCCAGAGGGAGAGACAACGACACTAAAAAATCAGAGAGAAGAGGACAAAAACAGGGAGTGTGACAAACAGAGTCACAGAGAGGTATAGCACCAGACAGGGAAATGAAATAATTGGACAAGATAGAAAGGGACAGTGAGGAGGAGAACATTATATGGAGAAATAAATTAAGATAAAGGAGAGAAAGGGAAAATAGAAGATAGGGAGGGAGAGTTTGGAGATATGGAAAAAGAAGGAAATAGGTGAACGGCAAGGAAAGGGACGTGAAGATGGACTGGAGCCCGTCCTATGAACGTGTGGGAAGGGAAGAGGTGAGATAAAGTCTCTGAAAGAGGTCAGTACTAGAGAGGCTGGTGTGAAAGGGGCGGGTTGCCTGGGACCTGGAGGGAAGCTCTTGGCTTGGTTCGGCTTCCTCTCTTGATTCTTTCCAGGTCCGCTCACTCATTCTGGCACCTGCACTCTCCATTGAGCCATAAATATCAGAGGGCAGGAAGCCGTGAAGAAGTTAGTCCACGGAGAGGGGGTAGTGAGACAGGGCTATACAGAGGAGAGGTACAGGGTCACAGAGGGAGGTTGGGGTGCAGATAAAGGGAGAGACAGGCTCTTAGACATAGAAAGGAATAGCGAAGAGCCAAGAGAGGGATTCAGAAGTCATTTACGGGTGGCCAGGGGTCGCAGATGTTCTTGCAACCCCTGGCCCCAAAGGAAAGTAACACTTGAAAAATAATTATTTATTGTTGCAAGTGGAGCAGACATCAGTAACAAGCATCGACAAAGCCAATAGCTCTTTTCTATGAGAGTTATTTGCTTTGTCGACGTTTTGTAGCCGTCCTGTACAGAAGCAGGAATATTTTGGAAAGTGGCTAAAGCTAATTTCAACAAGCATTGGCATAGCAGCAGAGTGAGGTAAAGTTTAAGTAGTAAGTAGCCAGCCTAACGCTCAGTCTTCTCAAGGTCTGAGTGTGATTGGTAAAGGAACTGCCCACACGGGATGGCTTGCAATATTTCCACGTTTGGGTGATGTAGAATAACTCCGGAGTACGCTATGTTTTTGGAATTATCCTCTGGGTCTGAACGTGATTTATTCCGAACCATGTTATTCTGGGTGTAGGAAGAAGACTTGGATTTGGATTGGTCTGATCAGGACCTATTAACCTTTACATGGAGCCTGTCACTGCACATCACCATTATAGTAACAGCGGCTTGAAACACAACTAAAGTTGACACCACGAATGCCAGGGGCAGCACCATACTCGCAAGCCCTATGCAGCACACTTACAAACACGCTCTCACTCATGCTCATTTTAAACTCACTCACACTCTTTCTCACTTCCATACTCGCACTGATTCAGTGCAATGCACTTTCACTCACTTGCCCTCATTCTCAGTCTCACTTGTTCTAAGTCAAAATAGCAGTCACTCACTCCTGTCTGTCTCACTTTCAAGCACACTGACACTCATATCTGCGTGCAAACATGGTTTGATAGATTATTTTTGCACTTCATGTAGCTGCCTACCCCGGTTCACCCCGGCTCCTCTCTTGCTAGCGCTGAGTGTGTTCTGAAGCCAGGCACATACCTTTCTCCTCATAGGCCTGCGCGAAGCCTTTGCGCAGGTACTGAGACGAATAGTCCTGCAACTGCATGCATCACTCTGGGTCAGTGAAGCCACCTTTTTAGTGTAAAAATAATGCTGGTGATACTGATGACGACAGACAAAACTCAATGTTCCATTTTCTCAGAGCAGGTCTCAGTACCAAAAGCTACTGAAAGCAGCAGCTGGCATAAATAAGGGTTTGGGACCCGGCACTCAGTTGGGGAAAAACAATGGATTAGGATGCAGCCAAAGTGATTGCCAGTGGATGATATTAATAAATCAAGCATTCCAACCATCATTGCGTCCCAATTACTTTGAGGAAGACAACAGGAAGTACTCCAGAGGTCGGGATTACATCCTCCCCCACCCGCCCACTGGTAAAAAAATGGTGGGGAGCCACGGCCAACTGCAGATTAGGTCAAGGGAGCCATGGGTCAGAAAAGTTTGGGAACCACTGCTCTAGGGACTTGATGAAATGATTGCCCCCCGATGGGCGCCGCAGTCGGCTGGTCAGTTGAGGCTCTCTGGTCTTCGTACTCCGCTCCTGCTACCCTCTTTTCTGCCCCGTTGGGGAGCAATGCACGCAATTACTATTCCTTGCTGCTTTTCTCCTTCGCCTCATTTTACCTATTTTAAGGCGATGAGGGCCTTGAACCAAGGTCTGGTCCCTGGCGGCTGCCCCTGCCTGGAGTTGCTTGCGCAGTTCAAAGATTTGGATCCAAGTGTAGGCAGTAGTGGGGGCTCCTTTGAATGGCGGTGCGTTCTCTGCGGGAAGGACCCAGCCGCTTTACATGACAGCAAGTTTCTTTCCGAGAAAGAAGGTGAGTCGCACTCCTGAAGGTGATTTCGAAAATCTTTTATTTGGATAGCAGTTCTCTAGCCATTTGGTGTCCCAATGCATTTCGGTCTAAACATAGACCTTTCTCAAGGGGGCTAGTGGCATCGGCAAAAGGAGGAGAGGTTAGACGTAGTTTGCCTCACGTTTTTTGTGTTTTAACCCCTCGGTGGGCGTCACTCTAGGGACTTGATGAAATGATTGCCCCCTGGTGGGTGCTGCAGTCGGCTGGTCAGATGAGGCTCTCTGGTCTTCGTAGTCCTCTCCTGCTACCCTCATTTCAGCCCCGTTTGGGAGCGATGCACACAATTACTATTCCTTGCTGCTTTTCACGTTCGCCTCATTTTACCTATTTTCGAGGCGATGAGGGCCCTGAACCAAGGTCTGGTCCCTGGCGGCTGCCCCTGCCTGGAGTTGCTTACGCAGTCCAAAGATTTGGGTCCAAGTGTAGGCAGTAGTGGGGGCTCCTTTGAACGGCGGTGCGTTCTCTGCGGCAGGACCCAGCCGCTTTACATGACAGCAAGCTTCTTTCCGAGAAAGAAGGTGAGTCGCACTCCTGAAGGTGATTTCGAAAATCTTTTATTTTGATAGCAGTTCTCTAGCCATTTGGTGTCCCAATGCATTTCGGTCTAAAGATAGACCTTTCTCAAGGGGGCTAGTGGCATCGGCAAAAGGAGGAGAGGTTAGATGTAGTTTGCCTCACGTTTTTTGTGTTTTAACCCCTCGGTGGGCGTCACTCTAGGGACTTGATGAAATGATTGCCCCCTGGTGGGCGCCGCAGTGGGCTGGTCAGTTGAGGCTCTCTGGTCTTCGTAGTCCGCTCCTGCTACCCTAATTTCAGCCCCGTTGGGGAGCGATGCACGCAATTACTATTCCTTGCTGCTTTTCACCTTCGCCTCATTTTACCTATTTTCGAGGCGATGAGGGCCGTGAACCAAGGTCTGGTCCCTGGCGGCTGCCCCTGCCTGGAGTTGCCTGCGCAGTCGAAAGATTTGGGTCCAAGTGTAGGCAGTAGTGGGGGCTCCTTTGAATGGCGGTGCGTTCTCTGCGGCAGGACCCAGCCGCTTTACATGACAGCAAGTTTCTTTCAGAGAAAGAAGGTGAGTCGCACTCCTGAAGGTGATTTCGAAAATCTTTTATTTCGATAGCAGTTCTCTAGCCATTTGGTGTCCCAATGCATTTCGGTCTAAATATAGACCTTTCTCAAGGGGGCTAGTGGCATCGGCAAAAAGGAGGAGAGGTTAGATGTAGTTTGCCTCACGTTTTTTGTGTTTTAACCCCTCGGTGGGTGTCACTCTAGGGACTTGATGAAATGATTGCCCCCTGGTGGGCACCGCAGTCGGCTGGTCAGTTGAGGCTCTCTGGTCTTCGTAGTCCGCTCCTGCTACCCTCATTTCAGCCCCGTTAGGGAGCGATGCATGCAATTACTATTCCTTGCTGCTTTTCACCTTCGCCTCATTTTACCTGTTTTCGAGGCGATGAGGGCCGTGAACCAAGGTCTGGTCCCTGGCGGCTGCCCCTGCCCGGAGTTGCTTGCGCAGTCCAAAGATTTGGGTCCAAGTCTAGGCAGTAGTGGGGGCTCCTTTGAATGGCGGTGCGTTCTCTGCGGTAGGACCCAGCCGCTTTACATGACAGCAAGTTTCTTTCCGAGAAAGAAGGTGAGTCGCACTCCTGAAGGTGATTTCGAAAATCTTTTATTCCGATAGCAGTTCTCTAGCCATTTGGTGTCCAAACCACTTGTATGCTTCCAGCTTCACCCTTTGAGAAAGGTTCAGTTGTACCGAAATGTATCAGGGCAAACAATCTTGCGAACGCTGCTATTATAGAAACAATTAAACTGGATGTTGTTCTGTACTTGTCTTGTGTGCAACTCACCTTCTTCTCGTCAGAGAGGCCTGTTTGTGTATATATATATATATATATATATATATATATATATATATATATATATATATATATACATATGTATGTATGTATGTATATATATATATATATATTACCTACTGGCTATCGCCAGTAGGTATATATAGTTAGGATTTTTTCCCTATGGCATTTTTGAAAATTCTATGTCTAATAACTTTGGCGTTTGTGGACGGAATCGGCAGAAATTTTCAGGAAAATGGAACATTTTGTTTCTGAGCAGCCCTTGAAAATTTGGGGGGGTTTTGTCGAGGGGGGGCCGAGAAAAAAGGGGGGTCCCAAAACACGTTTTTCCCATGTTAATTTCCATAGGGCGGTTGGACTCACTTTTAGCTCGAACGGCTCAATGGATTTGCACGAAACTTGGCAAAATTGTAGGGACTGTTAGCCCGATGTGCCTTTGCTAGGTCTCAATATATGTGCTCCAGTAGTTTTTGAGAAATTAACGTTTAAATCAAGATATATATCTGTAACAGCGCTCCAGGCTGCGCTCCGGTTCGCTTACTTTTCGCGAAACGGAACTTTGAGCGCAGAAAGCTGATTGGCTCTCCGGTGTCTGTCAACATTCTAAACAGTCCGGAGCGGCCGCCATCTTATCTCTCGGTAGGATCGAGAGAGAAGAAGAGGTGAAAAACGAAGGGGGAATTTAATGAAAGGGGGCAAGGTATACCCCTCTTGACCCCCTAGGAATGTTGTTGGGGTTATTAAAGGGTCCCGTGGGGAAAATAAAAAAAAAATGATTTTTCACGGTAGAAGCGCTTCACGGGCCGCGAACTGGGCCGCAAACTGGTTGGTAGCGAAACGGGAATTCGCCATTTTGTGCTTCGTTAATTAAATTACTAGGTATAAGGGGGTGCGGGAGACGTATCCTAATCCCCTATGTTTCATGAGGGTGGCTGAGGAGGCTCATATATGTTGATACATCTCTTCCAGCGGCTGTGCGTGAGCTTTTTTTTTTTTTGCTGCGTGACAGTCCGGAGCGGCCGCCATCTTATCTCTCGGTAGGATCGAGAGAGAAGAAGAGGTGAAAAACGAAGGGGGAATTTAATGAAAGGGGGCAAGGTATACCCCTCTTGACCTCCTAGGAATGTTGTTGGGGTTATTAAAGGGTCCCGTGGGGAAAATAAAAAAAAAAATGATTTTTCACGGTAGAAGCGCTTCACGGGCCGCGAACTGGGCCGCAAACTGGTAGGGAAACGAGAATTCGCCATTTTGTGCTTCGTTTGAATTAAATTACTAGGTATAAGGGGGTGCGGGAGACGTATCCTAATCCCCTATGTTTCATGAGGGTGGCTGAGGAGGCTCATATATGTTGATACATCTCTTCCAGCGGCTGTGCGTGAGCTTTTTATTTTTTTTGCTGCGTGACAGTCCGGAGCGGCCGCCATCTTATCTCTCGGTAGGATCGAGAGAGAAGAAGAGGTGAAAAACGAAGGGGGAATTTAATGAAAGGGGGCAAGGTATACCCCTCTTGACCTCCTAGGAATGTTGTTGGGGTTATTAAAGGGTCCCGTGGGGAAAATAAAAAAAAAATGATTTTTCACGGTAGAAGCGCTTCACGGGCCGCGAACTGGGCCGCAAACTGGTAGCGAAACGAGAATTCGCCATTTTGTGCTTCGTTTGAATTAAATTACTAGGTATAAGGGGGTGCGGGAGACGTATCCTAATCCCCTATGTTTCATGAGGGTGGCTGAGGAGGCTCATATATGTTTATACATCTCTTCCAGCGGCTGTGCGTGAGCTTTTTTTTTTTTTGCTGCGTGACAGTCCGGAGCGGCCGCCATCTTATCTCTCGGTAGGATCGAGAGAGAAGAAGAGGTGAAAAACGAAGGGGGAATTTAATGAAAGGGGGCAAGGTATCCCCCTCTTGACCCCCTAGGAATGTTGTTGGGGTTATTAAAGGGTCCTGTGGGTAAAATAAAAAAAAAAATGATTTTTCACGGTAGAAGCGCTTCACGGGCCGCGAACTGGGCCGCAAACTGGTAGCGAAACGGGAATTCGCCATTTTGTGCTTCGTTAATTAAATTACTAGGTATAAGGGGGTGCGGGAGACGTATCCTAATCCCCTATGTTTCCTGAGGGTGGCTGAGGAGGCTCATATATGTTGATACATCTCTTCCAGCGGCTGCGCCATCTTGCCTTTTTTCCAATGCCACAATTTTGTCGTGCACGGCAGCCATTTTAGATGCCAGGCTGGTCCCAGGCTATCACCTACCCCTGCGGATGTAGTTTATGGCCCCAGCTGTAGAGAATTCAGACATGCCAACCCTCCCGATTCAGGCGTGAGACTACTGATTTCAGTGCTAGTCTCCCGCCTCCCGATTTCTGCAAGCAAAAACCCGGGGGCATATTACGAACAACTAGCGATAATTTTTGTCTCTAACTTGTTTAGAGACAAAAATTATCGCCACACATCGGCGATTTTTATCGCAGATAAACTTTGCTATTATCGCAGAAAAGTCAGCGATATTCATGTATTATCGAGCAAATGCTCTTAGCCATGTTATCCACCTCCCATTGGATAACATGGCTAAGAACTGCTCAGGGCAGGTGTTAGATTTTGGAGATATTCGCGCTTAGCGCGAATATCTCCAAAAGTTGGTAATAGGAGATAGCGATGTTAGGGACTGTTTCCAGTCGCTAACATCTTGGCACGCCCACTTTGCATGTCATTAGTGATAAATATCATTGATATGCAAAGCGGGGCCCAAGATGGTCGCTATCACCTTTTAGCTGTCACTAACTGGTGTTAGCGACAGCTTGGAAATAGGGAGATAATTTTATCTCTTTTTTTTTTGGCTTTTAAAGTCCAAAAAGCGGAAATAAACCCCCTTGATAATATGCCCCATGATTTCTCGGGAGTTTCAGCTGACAGGGCTTGGTATTGTGTTACGTGCTAATTCTTCCAGGAAACGTCAGAGGGTCGATGCAGGGGTTCTAGAAGAGGTGATAAACCATTTAAGCCTCATGAACAAGCGCATGGTCTTTTAAAGATTTGTGAAGTACTCGGGGCGGCGGTGTGTGTGTGCCCTCTTTCAGGAGCGTTTTTTAGTATGAAGGAGTTCGGTCCTTAAAGTGGGAAGGCTGGACCTGAAATCACAATTTTACATGAAAGAAATGCCACCCACTATTTATTTGAACCAGCTTTTTAGTTATAAGCCACACATCTACTTGAGTTAGAAGTGTTTGGTATATTTATTTGTACCTTATATTCATCATCTAGTCAAAATGTTCAAAAATTTACATGTCAGACAAAAAAACACTACAAATATAACACATACATATATCAATATGAACACAGTTTTACAAATGAAACAATGAGACAAATCAACAAGTCAACATGTGCATGTACTATACACAACCAAGCGTTCACATCTAAGTACAGACTATTGGAAATTACAATAACCAGTAATGAAAAACTTGTAATTGGGACAATAATGGACAAAATCACACATGAAAGGGGATATCACGACAATTGAATTATAATATTCTTTACAAAACAATAGTTCCTGGTCGTGTTAATTATTTTTTGTGAATGGGTATGATTTCTATCCCCTTCCTTGCCGACGCGTTTCGAACTTCATACATGAATTACGAGTTCTCTTCAGGGCCTTGTCAATACTATCTTCAAAGCCTTGCCATTGCTATCTGCCTGTGTGTAGAGTAAAAAGATTCTGTCAATGTCGAATAGTGTGCCTCATCTCTTAAGATCTCTCGCATTTTTAACAAAAAGTACCTGAGTGTTAGCCAGATTTTTCTCAATATCTTGTTCTGAGTGAAGGCGTATTTCAGTCTAAAAGGAGTTAAAAGCCAAAGTCACGTTTTAGAGTCAAAAACTTCAGGAATGGCCCTACAATGACATCGGCCAGGGACATTGCGCGACATACCTTTGGTTTTGTTTTGGGTGCGGAGGGGCGTCTCCCTATGGCACGGTGAGGCTTCAATTACCTGAAGGAGGGGGGAGGAGGGATTCAATACCTGCATAATTGCATATTAACGTTTCTGTCATGAGCCGAAAAATCGAATTAAACAAGCTGAGCAGTTAGCGTTACCTCAAAGGGTGCCCCGCGGGCTTCGGGAGAGGCGCACTTTCTGCCAAGCGGTTTGAAGGTCCACGTTAGTCAGGAATATCGCGTGCTCGCGTTCAGTCTCCCTCCGATCTCAAGCGCTGCTACAAGAGAGATCGGTTCCCAGTTTAGATACTATATTGGGCAGTCTATTTATCATTCACTCGCACAAGCGCTCCGCTCACCTTTTCACAAGCGTTCCGTTTTCCAAATGATTCGGTCTCGCGGGCGGCGGTCAGGTTGCCAAGCAACTAAATGCGGTCACATGACCGGAGGTGTTATGGGAATTGTAGTGCTGAGTGCGCGCAGACCCATTGTGTGGCTCACAGATTTCAGGGGTTACAGTTATTACTTACACATCCTCCTCATGTCCCTTCTGTCGCGTAAGGGATCAGGAGCCCCATGGAGTCCCAAACAACCTTTAATTTATAATCTAGACACCTCGGACAGAGCGTTCAATCCAGTTTGTGCGCTATTAAATTTGAGAATCAAATAAGCTTCTTTTCTTAACAGGGTTTCCTCAATATCAATCGGACCCTTATTCCCTGATGGCACTACTGTGCACAGTACGGTCCACTTGAAGTCCATGTCGCTATGGTCTGAATCCAGAAAGTGTTGCACCATGGGGGCACTCTCCACTCTCTTTTTGATACGTGACCTATGTTGGGTGATGCGACTGTTGACCTGTTGTGTCGTCTTGCCTATATACAGTTTTTGACAGGCACAGATGATTGCATATATCACATTTCGGGTCTTGCAGTTAGAAAATCCATTATTGCGGCATTTGATTCCTCTATGTTCAAATTCCGACCCTTCAATTGTGGATGCACATGATATACAGTTTCCACACCTGTGATGCCCTGTTATTGGCTTAAGGCCCCATATTGAGATCAAATCACTTTTGGGCTTAGCAGTCAATACATCAGCCCTGATTACGCTTTGGCCAATGCTCTTACTCTTCTTGTAGGCAAACAACGGTCGCGGGAATGGGCATTCAAGTTCCTCTAATAGGTGCCAGTTCTTGAGTACCATTTGCCTTACTTGATGTGTGTCAGGCCCAAAAGTAGACACACATACTAGTCGGTCCATTTCTGGTTTTTGTTTTCGCTCAAGTAAACACTCCCTCGGAGTGTAGTGTGCCCTCTTTTTGGAATTACTGAGCAGTTTCTTGGGATACCCTCTGTTTTGCATTTCTTCACAAAACCTGGTCGCATGTTTGTCATATTCAGCCACTTCCGAACAGTTTCTTCGAATACGAAGAAGTTGCCCGTAGGGCAGATTGTCCCTCAGGCTTCTGGGGTGAGCACTTCGATGATGAAGGATGGTATTTTTGTCCGTTTTTTTGCGGAAAAGAGTGGTATTCAAGTGTCCGTCTGTGCATGTTATTTCTAAGTCTAGAAATGTCATTTTTTGGTTGCTGGACTCCAGTGAAAATTTGATATCGCGGTGTCTATCATTGATCCAAGAGTGGAAAGCGGTCAACTCCGCCTGGCTCCCCTGCCACAGGAGCCAAACGTCGTCAATGTATCTCCACCATTGTTTTATTTGTTTCTGGTAGGGATTGTCGGAGTAGATAAATCTGTTCTCGTACTCCGCCATGTAAAGTATGGCCATCTCCGGCGCATAAGGACAGCCCATGGCCGTACCTTTGACCTGCATATAGAATTGGTCATTAAACCTAAAGTAATTCTTTTTGAGTGTGATCTCTGCCAATTTGAGGATAAACGAGGTAGGGACCTGGTGTGGCCTATCCCTCTTCTCGAGATATAATTCCAACACTTCCAAAGCCTCATCTTGAGGGATTTGGGTGTACAAGGACGTAACGTCCATTGTCACCATTAGTTCTGTAAGTGGATCGAATTGCGTTCCCTCAATTTTCACCAGGAAGTCAGTGGTGTCCTTCAAATATGATTTGACGCCACTGACAAAAGGCTTCAAAAAGAAGTCAATGTATTTAGAGAGTGATTCCAAACAAGAATCACACCCAGAGACAATAGGTCGTCCTGGGGGCTCTTTTGGATTTTTGTGAATTTTAGGCAAGAAGTAAAGGATGGGAGTTCTTGGAAATTTCTTTACCAAGAACTCACTCTCCTTCTGGCCCACAAATCCTGCCTCCACACCGCTCTTTATTATTCCACAAATTTGGCCCTGAATGGCCCGTACCGGGTCATCTGGGAGCTGTCTGTACCATTCTGTGTTGTTCACCTGTGTCAACCCTTCTTTCAAATAATTCTCTTTTGACCAGATCACAACTGCCCCACCTTTATCGGCGGGTTTAATTACAACAGATGGATCGTCTGAAAGATTTTTGATTGCTAACCTTTGGCCTTTGGTGATGTTTGGTTTCACATATTTTTTGCTTTTTTCTAGTTTGTTAATAGATGATAGCATAATTTGTTCGAATGCCACAACCTGTTTCGGGATATTCTGGTACGGGATAAAGTTTGATTTATTCCTTAACCCTGTTGTTTCTGAGTCAGGAGCCGCAGGTTTATTGGCGAAAAAGGCTCGTAGGCGAATCTTTCTGCAGAAAGCAATTGTTTCCATTTTGAGTCTGGTGAAGTCCGTTCGCTGACTTGGGACAAATTTTAAACCTAGGTTGAGGACCGATTCCTCATCCCTGGTTAATATTTTGGTTGAAAGGTTCACTATTGTTGACGGGGTGGGCGCTAGGATTTGTAGAAATTTCTGCGCGTGCGCATTTCCCATTGGGGTTTGAATCGGGTTTTTGGCTGTTGGCCCTTGTCTAAAAAAGGCCCTTTCTTGTTTGGATTGTTCGCTCTGTCCTCAGGACCAGATGAATTCGAGGAGGATGATGTATCAGAAAAAGTCTTAAATCGGTTTCTGGAACGTCCCTGGAAGTTGTAAAGGGCTCCACGTGACTCTGTCTGAGTGTAATAATCCTCCTTGAGGAATGGATAGGCCCTCTCTAAGGTGAACGATTTGGAGTCCCTCTCGTATTGGGCAGATTTCGAGTTAATGGTGATGTCTCTAAAGGTTTGTATATCTTTCTCAATCTTTTCTAGCAATGTCTTGGCGTCAGTGACTGCTGGGCTATCCTGAAGACTCTTTGTTAAGACCTCTATTTCTTCCAACTCTTTAACACATAGTCGTTGGGCTGTTTCGATAGTGTGGACCATGAGGTCCCGGCTACACTTGGTGTTTATACAACTAAATCCTTTTTTGTACTCACTATCCTCCGTAAATATCACAGGGACATTTTTAACCTGAAGTCCCCATGGGATGGTACCACCCCTGAGGTGCTTCAGGAGAAAATGACCGTGGAGTTCTGTTCGGATGTGTTTTTTCTTGAGTCTAATGAGTTTATCTGACTCGTTCTGTTGTTGTGCGGAGTTACTGAGGGTGATGTTATCGAACGCTGATGAGGCACATAAGTTCTGTATATGTGCTTCTGAAAAGGACAGTGTGTCTTTATCTGCCATTAGCTCGGGAGGACCAAACGACCCCCCCGCAGTTATGATGATTAGTAGTTTGGGCTCAATTTACAATGCCCGTATGCAGCTCTCGCGGGTGTACACCCGCCCTCAACTTTTTAGTATGAAGGAGTTCGGTCCTTAAAGTGGGAAGGCTGGACCTGAAATCACAATTTTACATGAAAGAAATGCCACCCACAATTAAAAACTAAAACTAAAACTAAAAAGCTGGTTCAAATAAATAGTGGGTGGCATTTCTTTCATGTAAAATTGTGATTTCAGGTCCAGCCTTCCCACTTTAAGGACCGAACTCCTTCATACTAAAAAGTTGAGGGCGGGTGTACACCCGCGAGAGCTGCATACGGGCATTGTAAATTGAGCCCAAACTACTAATCATCATAACTGCGGGGGGGTCGTTTGGTCCTCCCGAGCTAATGGCAGATAAAGACACACTGTCCTTTTCAGAAGCACATATACAGAACTTATGTGCCTCATCAGCGTTCGATAACATCACCCTCAGTAACTCCGCACAACAACAGAACGAGTCAGATAAACTCATTAGACTCAAGAAAAAACACATCCGAACAGAACTCCACGGTCATTTTCTCCTGAAGCACCTCAGGGGTGGTACCATCCCATGGGGACTTCAGGTTAAAAATGTCCCTGTGATATTTACGGAGGATAGTGAGTACAAAAAAGGATTTAGTTGTATAAACACCAAGTGTAGCCGGGACCTCATGGTCCACACTATCGAAACAGCCCAACGACTATGTGTTAAAGAGTTGGAAGAAATAGAGGTCTTAACAAAGAGTCTTCAGGATAGCCCAGCAGTCACTGACGCCAAGACATTGCTAGAAAAGATTGAGAAAGATATACAAACCTTTAGAGACATCACCATTAACTCGAAATCTGCCCAATACGAGAGGGACTCCAAATCGTTCACCTTAGAGAGGGCCTATCCATTCCTCAAGGAGGATTATTACACTCAGACAGAGTCACGTGGAGCCCTTTACAACTTCCAGGGACGTTCCAGAAACCGATTTAAGACTTTTTCTGATACATCATCCTCCTCGAATTCATCTGGTCCTGAGGACAGAGCGAACAATCCAAACAAGAAAGGGCCTTTTTTAGACAAGGGCCAACAGCCAAAAACCCGATTCAAACCCCAATGGGAAATGCGCACGCGCAGAAATTTCTACAAATCCTAGCGCCCACCCCGTCAACAATAGTGAACCTTTCAACCAAAATATTAACCAGGGATGAGGAATCGGTCCTCAACCTAGGTTTAAAATTTGTCCCAAGTCAGCGAACGGACTTCACCAGACTCAAAATGGAAACAATTGCTTTCTGCAGAAAGATTCGCCTACGAGCCTTTTTCGCCAATAAACCTGCGGCTCCTGACTCAGAAACAACAGGGTTAAGGAATAAATCAAACTTTATCCCGTACCAGAATATCCCGAAACAGGTTGTGGCATTCGAACAAATTATGCTATCATCTATTAACAAACTAGAAAAAAGCAAAAAATATGTGAAACCAAACATCACCAAAGGCCAAAGGTTAGCAATCAAAAATCTTTCAGACGATCCATCTGTTGTAATTAAACCCGCCGATAAAGGTGGGGCAGTTGTGATCTGGTCAAAAGAGAATTATTTGAAAGAAGGGTTGACACAGGTGAACAACACAGAATGGTACAGACAGCTCCCAGATGACCCGGTACGGGCCATTCAGGGCCAAATTTGTGGAATAATAAAGAGCGGTGTGGAGGCAGGATTTGTGGGCCAGAAGGAGAGTGAGTTCTTGGTAAAGAAATTTCCAAGAACTCCCATCCTTTACTTCTTGCCTAAAATTCACAAAAATCCAAAAGAGCCCCCAGGACGACCTATTGTCTCTGGGTGTGATTCTTGTTTGGAATCACTCTCTAAATACATTGACTTCTTTTTGAAGCCTTTTGTCAGTGGCGTCAAATCATATTTGAAGGACACCACTGACTTCCTGGTGAAAATTGAGGGAACGCAATTCGATCCACTTACAGAACTAATGGTGACAATGGACGTTACGTCCTTGTACACCCAAATCCCTCAAGATGAGGCTTTGGAAGTGTTGGAATTATATCTCGAGAAGAGGGATAGGCCACACCAGGTCCCTACCTCGTTTATCCTCAAATTGGCAGAGATCACACTCAAAAAGAATTACTTTAGGTTTAATGACCAATTCTATATGCAGGTCAAAGGTACGGCCATGGGCTGTCCTTATGCGCCGGAGATGGCCATACTTTACATGGCGGAGTACGAGAACAGATTTATCTACTCCGACAATCCCTACCAGAAACAAATAAAACAATGGTGGAGATACATTGACGACGTTTGGCTCCTGTGGCAGGGGAGCCAGGCGGAGTTGACCGCTTTCCACTCTTGGATCAATGATAGACACCGCGATATCAAATTTTCACTGGAGTCCAGCAACCAAAAAATGACATTTCTAGACTTAGAAATAACATGCACAGACGGACACTTGAATACCACTCTTTTCCGCAAAAAAACGGACAAAAATACCATCCTTCATCATCGAAGTGCTCACCCCAGAAGCCTGAGGGACAATCTGCCCTACGGGCAACTTCTTCGTATTCGAAGAAACTGTTCGGAAGTGGCTGAATATGACAAACATGCGACCAGGTTTTGTGAAGAAATGCAAAACAGAGGGTATCCCAAGAAACTGCTCAGTAATTCCAAAAAGAGGGCACACTACACTCCGAGGGAGTGTTTACTTGAGCGAAAACAAAAACCAGAAATGGACCGACTAGTATGTGTGTCTACTTTTGGGCCTGACACACATCAAGTAAGGCAAATGGTACTCAAGAACTGGCACCTATTAGAGGAACTTGAATGCCCATTCCCGCGACCGTTGTTTGCCTACAAGAAGAGTAAGAGCATTGGCCAAAGCGTAATCAGGGCTGATGTATTGACTGCTAAGCCCAAAAGTGATTTGATCTCAATATGGGGCCTTAAGCCAATAACAGGGCATCACAGGTGTGGAAACTGTATATCATGTGCATCCACAATTGAAGGGTCGGAATTTGAACATAGAGGAATCAAATGCCGCAATAATGGATTTTCTAACTGCAAGACCCGAAATGTGATATATGCAATCATCTGTGCCTGTCAAAAACTGTATATAGGCAAGACGACACAACAGGTCAACAGTCGCATCACCCAACATAGGTCACGTATCAAAAAGAGAGTGGAGAGTGCCCCCATGGTGCAACACTTTCTGGATTCAGACCATAGCGACATGGACTTCAAGTGGACCGTACTGTGCACAGTAGTGCCATCAGGGAATAAGGGTCCGATTGATATTGAGGAAACCCTGTTAAGAAAAGAAGCTTATTTGATTCTCAAATTTAATAGCGCACAAACTGGATTGAACGCTCTGTCCGAGGTGTCTAGATTATAAATTAAAGGTTGTTTGGGACTCCATGGGGCTCCTGATCCCTTACGCGACAGAAGGGACATGAGGAGGATGTGTAAGTAATAACTGTAACCCCTGAAATCTGTGAGCCACACAATGGGTCTGCGCGCACTCAGCACTACAATTCCCATAACACCTCCGGTCATGTGACCGCATTTAGTTGCTTGGCAACCTGACCGCCGCCCGCGAGACCGAATCATTTGGAAAACGGAACGCTTGTGAAAAGGTGAGCGGAGCGCTTGTGCGAGTGAATGATAAATAGACTGCCCAATATAGTATCTAAACTGGGAACCGATCTCTCTTGTAGCAGCGCTTGAGATCGGAGGGAGACTGAACGCGAGCACGCGATATTCCTGACTAACGTGGACCTTCAAACCGCTTGGCAGAAAGTGCGCCTCTCCCGAAGCCCGCGGGGCACCCTTTGAGGTAACGCTAACTGCTCAGCTTGTTTAATTCGATTTTTCGGCTCATGACAGAAACGTTAATATGCAATTATGCAGGTATTGAATCCCTCCTCCCCCCTCCTTCAGGTAATTGAAGCCTCACCGTGCCATAGGGAGACGCCCCTCCGCACCCAAAACAAAACCAAAGGTATGTCGCGCAATGTCCCTGGCCGATGTCATTGTAGGGCCATTCCTGAAGTTTTTGACTCTAAAACGTGACTTTGGCTTTTAACTCCTTTTAGACTGAAATACGCCTTCACTCAGAACAAGATATTGAGAAAAATCTGGCTAACACTCAGGTACTTTTTGTTAAAAATGCGAGAGATCTTAAGAGATGAGGCACACTATTCGACATTGACAGAATCTTTTTACTCTACACACAGGCAGATAGCAATGGCAAGGCTTTGAAGATAGTATTGACAAGGCCCTGAAGAGAACTCGTAATTCATGTATGAAGTTCGAAACGCGTCGGCAAGGAAGGGGATAGAAATCATACCCATTCACAAAAAATAATTAACACGACCAGGAACTATTGTTTTGTAAAGAATATTATAATTCAATTGTCGTGATATCCCCTTTCATGTGTGATTTTGTCCATTATTGTCCCAATTACAAGTTTTTCATTACTGGTTATTGTAATTTCCAATAGTCTGTACTTAGATGTGAACGCTTGGTTGTGTATAGTACATGCACATGTTGACTTGTTGATTTGTCTCATTGTTTCATTTGTAAAACTGTGTTCATATTGATATATGTATGTGTTATATTTGTAGTGTTTTTTTGTCTGACATGTAAATTTTTGAACATTTTGACTAGATGATGAATATAAGGTACAAATAAATATACCAAACACTTCTAACTCAAGTAGATGTGTGGCTTATAACTAAAAAGCTGGTTCAAATAAATAGTGGGTGGCATTTCTTTCATGTAAAATTGCTCTTTCAGGAGCGGGCGGGGGGGCACTGCCAGCAACTTGCCAGGTCAGGTAGTGTTCAACACGTGCATCACCCTTTCTCTGCCTGCTATTGCGCTCCATGCTTCGGAAAGGTAAGAAAAAGAACGTGCATTTGAGTTTGAAATGTCCGATCCTGCAGCAGCACACTTCCAAAGCCCACACATGACAGTAACCCGATTCAAGGCCCCATTTACCCGTTTTAAAAAAAATAGATAACACTCCAACAAAGTAAGATTATAAAACTTTATTAACTTTTAACTATAATGAACGGAACAAAAACTGTAAAAACATTTAAACATTTTTCACCCAAAAAAGCAACAATGGTCAGAAGCTGTCTTTTGTGCGAATAGTCCCAAGGCAGCACAACGTGCAGAGTTCTGGACGGCACCCAGGTGATGTCGCCTGGGTGCCGCACTGGTTTTGGGATCCTACAATGCTGCTCCGAAAATTGGCGTGGGGCGTCCCGGGTGGTGCGGGGGGAGGCCTCATCAGTAGCGGTCTGTTGTGCGAATAGTCCTAAGGCAGCAGAACGCGCTGAGATGTTGATGGCACCCAGGTGATGTCCAGTAAACTGCCGCACTGGTTTTGGTATCCTACAATGCTGCTCCGAAAATTGGCGTGCGGCGGCCCGGGGGGGGCGTGGAGGAGGCGGCGTGAACGGGCCTCCCCAGGTGGCGGCCATCCAGCTGAGTTGCGCCCGCTCTTGCGGCTACAGCGTCTCGCTCACCATGTTGTTGAGTTGCTCCCACTCTTGCAGTGCAGCGATAGGCGGCTGCAACATGACTCTTAAAATGGCGGACGGCTCTTCGGTTTTGGGCCTGGTCCACTGAAATGGCCCTGGGACACCTTGGAACTCGGACGCTTGCCTGCTAGGGCTTGGGCTCCATTCTCGAAAAGCGTCCCCTCAGCCGTGAAGATTCTACAAAAGTCTTGGGGGCCCCCGACTCCTGCAGGCTTCCGGTGGGGAGCGGCTGCCATGATTGCTCGTGGAATGACCACGACGGAGCCACGAGATGGTGGTGCTCTCATGCTGACGCCAGCTTCAGTCTGAATGATCCAGAAACAAGGTTGGGCTTTCATCGTTTGGGAAAAAAAAAAATTCTAAACCAATGAAAAGTGTTATTTTTAGGTCATATGACCAAACCTTCCATCTTTAGGAAACCAAAAGTAAAATGAACCAATGAAAAGTTTTATAAACAAGTCACATGACCTGTTCTGCGGCATAGGGCTACAAAAAGCGTAGAAAATCCGTTGGCACGTGAGGCGGCGTCAGTAGCGGACCGATGTGCGAATAGGCCGAAGGCAGCACAACGCATCGAGATCCGGATGGCACCGAGGTGGTGTCCAGCAAATTGCCGCACTGGGGTGGCCATCCTACAATGCTGCGCCGAAAGACGGCGTGTCCAGCTGAGTTGCGGTCACTCTTGCGGTACAGTGACTCGAACGCGCCGAGATCCGGATGGCACCGAGGTGGTGTCCAGCAAATTGCCGCACTGGTGTGGCCATCCTACAATGCTGCGCCGAAAGACGGCGTGTCCAGCTGAGTTCCGGTCACTTTTGCGGTACAGTGACTCGAACGCGCCGAGATCCGGATGGCACCGAGGTGGTGTCCAGCAAATTGCCGCACTGGTGTGGCCATCCTACAATGCTGCGCCGAAAGACGGCGTGTCCAGCTGAGTTGCGGTCACTCTTGCGGTACAGTGAGTCGAACGTGCCGAGATCCGGATGGCACCGAGGTTGTGTCCAGCAAGTTGCCGCACTGGTGTGGCCATCCTACAATGCTGCGCCGAAAGTCAAATGAAATCAAGTGAGAGGCCTAATTTCACTTGTGTGTGTTGTCGACGCACTTATTATAAGAATCAGACTAAGTTGAAGACTGTCTGAAGCTTATTTGCACCTGCTGCAGGTTCACTATTGCCCTGGTGTGGCCAAAGGTCGCATATGACATAGGCGGCCGGCTCCCGAGGTCCGGCGGAACTTTTTTCCTTTTCCTTTCTGCTTTTTTTCCTACAATCCGTTTCATCTGAAGACACGACCAGGTCCCTGAATGTGTGCAGGGGGACGCTATTGATTGAATGAAAATGGCGGCTTGACACAAAGCTGACTCAAGCGTTGCTGTTGATGCTATACAGACAAAAATTGGTTTTCAGTTTGTACATTCTTCAGGATTTTTTTTTCTATCCAAGTCTGATTGAGAGTTTGTAGAAAAATGGCTTCAGATTTTCCACATACTACTCTTCAACATTCTTACTAAATGTAACAATGTGAAACTCACTAGGAGAACGGCTGTTTCTGTTTCCTTTCAAAATGCTGCCAACAATATTTTCTGAATGGAAGACACCATCTTGTAGCATAAAGGGCCGAAAGGGGTTCTGGTCTGGCCGATGGTTGGTGGAGACATTTTGACTATATCTTGGACCTGCCCGGCCTCGCCCAAAATGGCGCCGGTATAAATGGGACTCGTAACTCCTTGCCCGCAAATGTATATCTAGAAAATGTTATTGTAAGTGGCCCTGTCGTATTTTAATTACAAAATGTACGTTCACCGATTCCGCAACTGTTAGACACCTTTGTTCTTGCAACCTAATGGCCCGCTCGTTACGTTCCTCTACAGTGTAAATGTCTCCTCATCATATACGATTTCAGTTTGCTCCGTGGCCGGCCCACGTGGTTATAGGCCCGTATTTGTATACTGACATTTTCACAATAAAGGTTTTTAAAACAAAACACGGTAGTAGTATTTACATTGGTAAAGTTTTTACTTTTAGTCACTGTTTTCGAATCAGTAAAAGGCAAGTGAAATAAAGTAGTCCAATTACATGACGGATAAAAGGTATAATATGTAGGAACGCAGTAAAGATAAATGGTCAAGGGCAGTTGTGTTTTTCATTTCTGCAACATAAAGTGATCGATAAGAATCTGATAATCAGGCGTATCGGCGACTAAGACAGCAGGCCGAATCTCTTTTACTCAACGGCTCCGTCATGGAAGGAAGAAACGCCCTTTTTCTCGAAAAAGGAATATATTTTACTTGCAGGACAGTTGTAAATTTTCCGGGAAAGTACATTAGCCTGGAATATTATAACATATGTTTTAAAAAAAATAATGTTCGAAAACAATAAAAAGCGTAATTTTTAGGTCATATGACCAAGCTTTTCATCATTAAAACAACAAAAGTAAAATGAACCAATGAAAAGTTTTATTAACAAGTCACATGACCTGTTATGCTTACGTTACGCGCTGCGCGCCGCGCCTCGGATCACTTCCGGGTGCGCTAACGCGGCGTGTCATATAACGCATTACGCGACAACGTAGGTCAAGAATATAGCCAAAATGTCTCCACCAACCAGCGTTCGGAACACAACCCCTTTCAGCAGTCCAAAAAGTTCTGTTAAATGACAACAGAGGGGACAGGCAACAAGAACCATCAGTCAAAGAGGGGAGGGCAAGTTCTTCTCTTCCGGGTCATGTTGGGGCGCTACCGGAACTGATCGAATTGGTAGTCTACAGTGTTTCTGGATGTTTCAGACTAAAGCTGGCGTCAGCATGAGAGCACTTCCATCTCGTAGCTCCGTCGTGGCCATTCCACGAGCAATCATGGCAGCCGCTCCCCACCAGAAGCCTGCGGGAGTCGGAGGCCCCCAAGACTTTTGTAGAATCTTCACGGCTGAGGGGACGCTTTCGAGAATGGGACCCAAGCCCTATCAGGGAAGCGTCCGAGTTCAAAGGTGTCCCAGGGCCATTTTAGTGGACCAGGCCCAAAACCGAAGAGCCGGTCGCCATTTTGAGAGTCCTGTGGCAGCCGCCTATCGCTGCACCGCAAGAGCGGGAGCAACTCAACTACATGATGAGCGAGACGCTGTAGTCGCAAGAGCGGGCGGTAAACAGCTGAATGGCGGAAGAGGCACAGTGTAGCAAAAGCGGGCGGAATGGCACCTGAAACGGTAAAGGGGCGCCCCACTACAGCGTGTCTTCAGGTCAAACGGATTGTGGGACAAGGTCCAGAATTGAAGAGTCATCAAAAGGCAAAAAGTTCCGCCGGACCCCGGGAGCCGGCCGCCTATGTCGGGGGCGATCTCAGGCTACACCAGTGCTATAAGACTTGGGGAGGGTGTCGGAGCCAAGCGTCTTCTCCGAGTCCATGGCCATCACACCGCCCCTCAGGGTCCTCCGTCAAGCTGTTTAGGAAGGTTTCATATCACATTGTTTTCAAATGCAGTCAGGTCCACAAACGACACTCACTTACTTTGAGAATAGTGATGCTGCAGTAGGTGGAAATAAGCTTCAGACAGTGTTACAAGCGTTGCTCAGAACTCTGAACTATGGCACCCAACATCCAGAACTTATGCCATTTGAGAATGGCAGTGACATTGAAGCAACTCAGGGACCAAAACCATTAACGTACTTTCACGTATGAAAATCTTACTTGGGGAGGGGGCAGGAGCGAAGCGCCCCCTCCCAGTCCGCGCCACCACACCGTATGTTGAAAATCTGAAGCCATCGTTCTACAAAGTGAACCAACCTTGGATTGAAAAATCTAGAAAAATTTACAAACTGAAAACCAGTTTTGGTCTGCATAGCATCAGTAGCAACGCTTGCTATCAGAGTGCATGAGTTTCATGCTCGATCGATTGAGCTAGCCGGATCGGGCAATAAAAAGTATAAAATAGTTATGTAAATAGTTATTTAATAAAATGTTTTACCCTGTTTCTTTGCTGGTGTGTTGTCTATATTTTTAATATTTGCATAGGGTTTGTCGTTATTTTGGGCGGGGTGGGTGACGGAGTCGAGCTGTCTTGCAGCCCTCATGGTGTGGAGCTCAGTTCATCTCACTATTTTCGTATTTCTCATGAAGGGTTGTTCCTAATATTTCTATTTTAGCGAGGTCAAAAAGACATCCAATTATCGGCCTACTGATTTTGCTCGATTACTTTTATTTTTTACACGATTTTTCACTATCTGCAAAGACTAAACAGAGTATTGCGACTTTGTGCTTGTTTGTAAATAGAGAATGATCCAAAGAGAACCAATTCTAAAACAGTAAATGCTTGGATAACAATCAATCAAATGGAGAGACAAGCAGGCACGACGGATTACAACGGGGGCAAAGGCCTGCGTTAACTACCGTTCACTATCTGCAAAGAGAGAGTACTACTAAGAGAAAAGAGGGGAGGGGGGGGGGGGCAGCGTTCAAAGCACATCAGCGTGCATAAATACGAAAATGTTTTTATCTATCACGTACTTGACATTTTAAAGCTTTTCATATTTGCTATTAAAAAACCAATGAAATTCACAGAAAAAACCATAGGTTATAGTGGATATATAGTTAGGAATTTGCATTTACAAAACCTTGAAAATTCAATGAAAAAACCATTGGTTTTAGGCCATATATAGTTAGGGATTTGCATTTACAAAACCTTATTTTACTCGCATAAAACCATTGAAATTCCATATATAGTTATAAGCGCTAACTATATATCGCGCACCCGCAATCCACTGCTGATGATGTCACATATTACATCATTCATGACATGGTTAGTGACATCACTGATGACATCACTGATGACATCTCAAATGACATCACTGATGACATCACTGAAAACATCTCATTTGACATGACTGATAACATCACTGATGATATCATTCATGTGATAATACGATGAACCTCTTCAGACTCTAATATAACCTTAGATACAATCAGTGTAAACAGACACTCACAGACTGTCACTCATCCATGGAGTTACTCACACACCTAGTCAGTCATGCAAAGAATCAATCACACCTCCATTTCCTCAACTATACAGTTATACAAACTTTACTTATTCAAACATATACTAACACATATTTACTCTATTATACAATCCCTGATACAAGTTCACAATGATCCATACAGCCACTCACACATTCACTGGCTCTTATGCACAGTTATTTATATATGTCAACTCTTACATGTACTGTGTTTTACATATGTACTTACTTTGACATGTAGCACTGAGATATCCATTCACTCACCAATACACTCATGCACACAGTCAACCGCCCATACAGTTGTTTCCACATGCACTTTTGAAACCATACATCTAGTGAATCAACTGCTCACACATCTATGCACAGAGTCATACACCTCCCAGCCACCCACACACACACTCAGTATCCCATACAAATACTTGGGCAACCAATCAATAACCCATATAGTTACTCATATAGCTACTTATCAACACATGCAACAGTTTACGGAACAACAGACATAATGATGCACAAATTAAGACAGTTTAGTCACTAACCCATGCACTCAGTGAGACACATTTAATCACTCACTCATACAGTCAGTCATGCACCTACTAAATCCTTCATCCAGACACTTATACATCCACTCATTCTTCAATATGTAAGACATATTTTAACTTTACAGAAACATACAGTCACTGGATGTTGTCATCAGTGATGTCATCAGTGATGTCATTTGAGATGTCATCAGTGATGTCATCAGTGATGTCACTAACCATGTCATGAATGATGTAATATGTGACATCATCAGCAGTGGATTGCGGGTGCGCGATATATAGTTAGCGCTTATAACTATATATGGAATTTCAATGGTTTTATGCGAGTAAAATAAGGTTTTGTAAATGCAAATCCCTAACTATATATGGCCTAAAACCAATGGTTTTTTCATTGAATTTTCAAGGTTTTGTAAATGCAAATTCCTAACTATATATCCACTATAACCTATGGTTTTTTCTGTGAATATATATATATATACATATGTATTTATACACACCCATGCCAAAGAAGGATGAAGGGAACACTAGGTGGTTCCCTAATTTTGGAGGAGAGCAGCTCCTTTATATTAACCTTACAACACCACCAGCACTCTAAAACACTCACATTAAATGTCTGTTTTTAGGTATAAGATTAGCACGGTGCCATCCGTGCCGAACTACAAATTGACAAAGGTTTATGCCATTTTTACAGCAACATCTTTAAGCACAGGATTAACTATACCTGGATGTTAAAATTTGTTTTTCACCTTTCAACATGGGGTATTTATACCGTTATTCATGAAACAAATTCTAGCCATTTGGCATGTAATGAATCTATGTTGTTTATGTCTATGCTGAACTTTGCACATTATAGGCACCTGTCACTTTAAGGGTCAACATCACATTAAAAGTAAAATAGCCCAAAAAAAGAAAAAAACTGTGAAAAAACTAGAGAAAATGGCTGTGTATATAAATATATGATGTAACACGCAAAGCGCATCATGTGATCAAGGCACTTGCAGTGCCGAAACGTGTAATCATGCCAGCACTGATGGTGGACTCGAATCAATAAAGAAAATCTGCACCTTACCTGTGGTCCGTGCTCTGTGTTGCCCAACGGAGAAGCAAGGAGTTAACTGGATATTTCTAGCTGTTTGGTGACTCCTCCAGCTATTCACGGACCCCCTTCCGAAATCATGGCCTCGCGCTGACAAAGGAATCGGAGTCTGTCAAAAGGCGCAAAGAGATTAATCCGGCAGGATTTCTGGCGTGACCCCCCAGCACTCACAAAAATGGTGAATTCGGCAACCAGAATATGGCGGTAAGGTAGGTGAACTGCGGATCGGAGAACGCACATTTTAGCTTAACTCGAAGTTGTATGAGGAAGCGCGAAAGTCTCATCAGAGTGGGCGGCAGGGTCAAGAAGGTGTGCAGTGATTAGTGCGGCGAATAACTTAAACAGGACTGAAAGTCCGGCGTCGCACTATAACAGTTATTCAAACGAGATATTTTCCACCTCAGCGCAATGTCAACAGATGCGCTTAAGGAGAGAGAGGTGGCAGCAGTTGACATCTTCAGTGATACTAAAGAGTGCAATGTGAACTCAGTTTCCCAACATGCACCGCAAGGGAAAAGAAATACCAGCTTGAAGGAAAAAATGAAAATGTTAGAAAAACTGAGTAAAGCAAGTGGTGGTGGGAGGCAAGGTCCCTACAAAGGTACTTGGACGTCTGGAGAATACCCCGGGAATTGAGGATCTTAACCTCTCCAAGTTATGAAAACCCCGATAGAGAAATGATGACGGATTGGGCGGAGACTAATCTAGACTAATCCAGAAGACTTGTAATCATTCTAGTCAAGTATTCAGATAAGGACCGACTTAAGCTACAAGAACAAATAGAAGGACTTAATAAAGAGTTGGCAACAATGAGTAATATAGAGGAAATTATAAAATTAAAAGATGAAATGAACAAAAGACTAAAGAAAGAGGAGGACAAGATACGGCAGAGGAAGGCCTACAAGTTTCACCGTGTTCGAACAGATTACGAGACTGGGCGCATTTTTACATTCGCCAAAAAATTGACGCACTAAAAGTATCTAAATATGGCAATGCAACAACAAATCAAACAGGGGCCAGCAAAGCAGGGCTGAGCACATCGTCAAACTCGGAATGCAGTTCTGTCATTGAAAGTGAAACAGAACTAGGAGATGCCAGAGCGCAAAATGAACAAGTTCCTCCAAAAATCGACCTGGTTGAAGAGGTGGATTTTTTAGTATATACGAAAGACGCAATACTTTAAGACCAAGGACTCAACAGAGCAGACAACCAAAACAATATCCACCAAATGCCAGGAGAGGCGAAAAGCCAAATCCAGAAGGTACAACAAAAACACAAATACGCCAACCCAAACGGAATTGGAGACGCCAATAGACTGTTCCAACCAAAGTAGTCTAACAATAATCAATCTGACAGACATTGACTTGAACAAAGCTGAAGAACAACTGTTATCTTTAGGATTTTCATATTGTCGTTAGTACATTTGATTACCACAGCACCAGGTTGAATGTCTTCAAGAGTATAAGGAAATTGAAACTCAGAAAATATAATTTATTAAATAAAAACAAGGAGAAAGAAATAACAGAACCAAGTCTCTTTAGCAGTCCTTCATTGCTCAGCCCCACTGACACAGAACAATCTATTTTAGATGACCTATGGGAGTTATCAAATGAAAATGTTACTCAAGAACCTAATACAAATATTATTCATGAAGCAACAATAATTAAACCTACCACGCCCTTTAAACCAGTATCCAAATGTAATCCAATTATATTAAGGGATTCAATAGACATTTTTCAAGAGCAAATGGTCAAAGGGATCAAAAAACTCAACTACAGAGTACAGAGAGCCCAAAAACATAAGATCAATAGAGCAGAATTACAGTACCATCAACTGATCAAAAAACTAAAAACTAACCCTGATGTCATCATTCGGAACGCTGATAAGGGAGGCAATCTAGTACTGTGGAGCAAGAAAGACTACACACAACATGCCTTGACTCAATTGGCAGACACAGCTTGCTACCACAGGAGTGACCACATGGAACTACGGGCCACATATGGGACGTACAATATGAAATAGGCAACTTGGAGAAATGGGGGACTAATTACAACGGAGGAAAAACCATTGACCCTCATTCTCTACTTTATTCGAAAGATTAATAAAAATGCTCTAAAACCACCAGGAAGGTCCATAATATCGGCGTGAAATAGTCTGCTTGAGAAGACTTCGCAGTATGTGGACTATTTCCCTCAAGAAATGGTCCAAAAGTTGCCTTTGTATGTGAGGGACACAAGTGATTTCCTCGAAAAAAATTCAGCATATCGATTGGAAAGAGGATTATCTAATAATAACTTTAGATGTGACTTCAATATATACATCTATTAATCACTATGATGGCATCAGGGCCCTTCACTATTATCTAAGAAGAAAGATTCCAGAATACGTGGAACACAACAAAATGTTGCTCAATTTGGTTGAGTTTTGCTTACATAATAACATGTTTCTTTTTCAAAATACTTTGTACAAACAGCAGCAAGGAGTTGCCATGAGTACCAGCTTCTCCCCCCAGCTATGTTTGTTTGCATATGGGCTGGCGGGAGGAGCTGGTACTTATAAAACATCATACTGCAACTGTTAAGTCTAACATCAAATGCTGGTTACGCTTCATTGATGATTTGTTTCTAATATGGCAGGGCAATGTGGAGGAAGCGGAACATTGTATTATAGAATTGAATACAAACAAGTTAAATCTGCATTTTACCTCTAAGATCAGTCCAATCTCGATCAACTTTTTGGACGTAGAGATTTACATTCAGGCAGGTAAATTGGAAACCAAGCTGCATAGAAAACTGACGGCTGGCAATTCAGTATTGCACGCCAGCAGCTTTCACCCTCAATCTCTTATCCAAAGCATCCTCTATGGGGAGATGTTACGTCTAAGAAGGATTTGTAGTCGGGAGGACGAACTAAAGTTGGCACAACCGACCTGTGCCAGCAGATTCAAAGCCAGGGGATATTCAAACAGAACAGGCAAGGCAAGATCTGTTGGGAGGTGTAAATAAAAAAGAGAAACAATCGTCAAATACCTCCACTTTCAGATTTATCCTCAGATACAGTCAACAAGATAAGCCACTAAAAAAGATCATTAGAAAGAATTGGCCTTTACTTCTAGATGATCCAATCATTGGCCATACTCTATCTAAACAGGCATCCATAAGCTATACCAGAGCGACTTCTATGAGAGATGTCCTAGTTAAAAATGATCCTTATATTCAGCCTAAGAATACCTGGTTATCACAAAGGAAAGGTTTCTTCAGTTGTTGAACATGCAATGCATGTCAGCATGGGGTCAATAAATCGTCTTAAACTACTCCCTTAAGTACAGTAGAAAAACTTATTGCAAAAGCCCTAACATGTAAATCTGATTTTATGATATACGTCTTACAATGTCCCTGTGCCCTCAAATAGGTAGGTTCTACAGGGACACAAACTGCAACACAGCAGAGCCATTAAAAACAAACACCAATCGTACCTACCCTGTAGCGAGACACTTTGGAGAGAAACAAAATGCAGACCCCAATGATCTGAAATATTTTTTAATTGATGCTATCCCGCCGTATAAGAGAGGAGAGGATAGGGAAAAAACACTCAGAAGGCTGGAAACTAGATGCATTCTAGATTTAGACACCAAACAGCCTGGAGGCCTTAACATCACTGAGGATCTTTACACATGTCTCTGAGAACTTTAGAAGCAAAAAACCTCCAGGTTACAAAAGCATTAGAAAAAAAGAATAAAACTTTTTTAGAAAATAATTTTTATATAAACACTCTCTTTTCACACATTTTTAGCATACTTTTTATACACCATTTTACACGTTTTTTTAAAAAAATAGGGATTTTACACTGATATTTATGGGTATATCACAAATTTTAGAATAAAAAATATTCAGCAGATCAATGTATTAATATATGAATTTGTATATTTTATTCCATATCACAGTACTGTAGAATTTTAACCAATGTTATATTTAAATATATATATGTATGGTTAGTATGTGATTAGGAAACGTCATGGTATTTATACCTGGACGTTAAAATGAGTTTTTCACCTTTTAACATGGGGTATTTATACCATTATTCATGCAATGAAATTGAGACATTTGGCATGAAATAAATCTAAACTCATAGAGACAGTATGTTGTTTACGTCTATGCTGAACTTTGCACATTATAGGCACCTGTCACTTTGAGGGTCAACAAAACAGAAAAGGTAAAATAGCCCAAAGAATATATAAATAGTGAAAAAACTAGAAAAAATGGCTTTGTATATATATAGGATGTAACACACAAAGCCCATCATGTGATCAAGGCACTTGCAGTGCCGAACCGCGTAATGCTGCCAGCACTGATGGCGGACTCCAATCAATAAAGAAAATCTGCACCTTACCTGTGGTCCGTGCTCTGTGTTGTCCAACGGAGAAGCATGGAGTTAACTGGATA
>NW_028251144.1:0-157931 GCF_964263255.1 Lissotriton vulgaris | reverse complement strand
GTAAAATACAAATGTAAGGAAAAGGCTGAGTTGGGGCTGAGGGGGTACTGGAACTATAAAAACAAGCACTGGCGTTGCCAATAGGTTTCGCATTTGGAAAGTTGGAGCTATTGGTTTTGTAAATGACATTTTATATTTATATATTGTTATTGGCATTGTCAATAACAATATATAAATATAAAATGTCATTTACAAAACCAATAGCTCCAACTTTCCAAATGCGAAACCTATTGGCAACGCCAGTGCTTGTTTACTTATCTTGCTGCTATTCAAAATAAAGCAAGAAAAGAAGGCATAATACTCGCCTCTGTGTCTTTAATAAAATTAAGACTTTCCGTCATAAGTACTAGGAAAATCTACATTGCGTGGAACCCAAGGAGGATAAAGGTGATGCAGGTCCCTGGACCAAGCCACGACAGGCAGTTTGATTTTATCTGGCACAAGAAGCCGGGTGTAGAGTTGTCCTGGCTGTCCTTGGTGCTGAAGCGGGAGATGCGGCAGAGCTGGTTTTAGCACGGACATGGTGTAGGTGGGCAACAGGGTGCATAATGTCAACAACAAAGGCCATTGCTGACGTCGGATTAAGTTTTTTTTTAATAGTGTTACTTCTTTATTTTGTCATTTTTCAACATTTTAACACTGTCTGGTAAAAGGTTTCATCTCTTTACCACCAATGTAACACACAAACATCACATTAAGTAACAGAAAGTTGCCCACTCAGCCTGTGTAAAGAGCCTTTCCCTGCTCACAACACTGGTTGCTGAGTTTTAGTAACTTTTGATCTGCTTTAGCTAGAAACCTTTTTTTGGTTAAAATCTGCAGGACGTGGAGATGACGGTGGATTGTGTGGCAAATGGGACACAACCATAAATATGCGGAAAAAGTTGCTGCTGCACGAGTGCATAATTCCATTGGCCCTGCCTATAGCCATCGATTCTATGTCTATGAAAGGGAGTGTTTATTTACTGTTTTTATATATCTCTGTTTTCATACTGGTTCGCATCTCGCAATGCTGATCTTCCTCTGCCAATTGTAAAGGGTTTTGATATTGATCTGAGTGGACCGTTGTATCCTTTTCAGTTTCATCGTGTGAATGGCATGTTGATATTGATGGGGTGTTTCACCGTGTGAATGGCATGTTGATATTGATGGGGGGTTTCACGTGTAAAGGCGCAATTTGATATTGTTAGGTTTCTCTCCGTTGTCACCAGCCTAATGTGAAACCTCAAATAATGTAAATAAAGTTATTTATACCCCCCCTTTCAAGGGTGCACTACACCAAAGCTGGGGGTGGGAAGTCAATATGCCAGTAAAACGCGCAGATCCGGTCCTACTGGACGGCCCCCTCCCACCCATGTAGTACCAGTTGCTGAGCACTGCCGGCCCGGCCCCTCACCCCACGATGAACCCGACACTCTTCCCCCGTGTAGGGTTTAGCGCTTTGACGTAGCAGTTCATAGGAGGCCCCGAGCTGGGATCGTGTAATCCGGGGTTTTGCCGCAGCTGGGGGCAGGATGGCGCTTATCCGCCTGCCGGACTGTGATCTTTACACCGCTCACACTTAGAAGGGAAACCCCCCCTTTGAAATGCAGCGCATCTTCAAACAGGCCGAGTGCACCTCGAATCAAACGCTCCGGGAAAGGGCGGGCTGGAAATCACCAACTGGAGGAGCAACTAGCGTTAGAAAGAAACGTAAAGTTCGAGGAGGTGCCGTGTGAATAAAGTAAAATCTGTGTGCGGTTTAAACAGTCCGATTGAAAAATGGTGCTGTGATTAAAATTGAAAAGTGGCAGGACTTTTTACACTTAACGTCTGAAATGTTTAAGTGTATTTAGTGTAATTTTTGGGAGCATAGCTCCCTCCACTCCCCGTTATTGGATGCATCATCGTAGCGCGATAGCAAGCACTGTAAATACCAAGTATGTACATATTTAAAATCTATTTCACTATCTGCTGAAGATC
The DNA here is from genome assembly GCF_964263255.1 of Lissotriton vulgaris. Lineage (NCBI taxonomy): Eukaryota > Metazoa > Chordata > Amphibia > Caudata > Salamandridae > Lissotriton > Lissotriton vulgaris. The sequence goes on along the minus strand of NW_028251144.1, from coordinate 155,969 downwards.
GCACTCTCGCTCTGGCCAAGGGTTTGACTCTTTCCCTGTATGTTTAAGTATATTTACTTGCGACCCCCAACACGAGGGCAAGAAGCGGCGGTGGGCTCTAAAGTGAAAAACTCGCTTTGTAGGGAATGTGATGCTCTTCAGTATTCTTGGGTGGTGACACAAACTGCAACGGCGGGAATAATAACCCTGTGTTATACCATTGTTTACAAGAATCAGCATTTATAATTTGCAAAACAGACAACTTCGTACCCCCCCCCCCCTTTACTGGTGTGCGGAACAGAATAATCGATATAACACGCCCTTTTCCACATAAAGGTGTGGCTTAATATAGCACGGATATCTCCAGCTAATTTTAATTGTAGTGTGGCTCACTGGTTAGAGGCGGCAGACCCGAGAGCAGAGGACGGCCCGGGACCAGGGTTCGATTCCCGGCGCGGCAGGTTTCTGGACCAGGGTCAGCAGACTCGATAATTCTCTCGCCTCGGTGCCCACTCTGATTAGCGATCACACTCGGCAACTCTGGGCATTAGCTTGCCTCATCTTCACTAACGGCCCCACCAGACCGCCGGGGATGCCTGGTCTCACCCTGGAGATACCCATTAAGGGACCATCTCTCAGGGAAGCCAGGAAGGGTTTCGCAGCGGTCGAAGCGCCTTGGGACCCTCCGGGTAAGTAGTGCGCTATATAAATGCCTATACATACATACAACAAAATCAGTTACTTTTTGATGGTCATTTTGAATTTGCGTCTAATAACGCAGGTTCGAATAATGAACCTTGAGACACAAAATTAAGTGGACACGTATTATATAAAAGTAGCGTTCGCGAGCTTCTCTTCTTTTTATAAACGATGCCAGTTGCAATGTTGAGTTTAGAAACTAATGAATGTACTGCAAGTGTCATTAATATTTATGGACTGAGCTTGGTCGACGCAATCGATAATATATCGATATTGCTGATTTCGATGCTTTTTTTAAAAACAAATACCTTTATTGGCGCCATAAAACATCACGACCCAAAAACAACATAATTCCACGTTACCCTGAATGAGAGATATGTATTGCTACGTACGGTGTTATCAAATCCAAATAAAACGTGATTTGCATTCAGTGGTGTTTAAAAAATCATAGTGATCTGTAAGTATGTTACTGAAGTAGTGAAATCAATAAAAAAAAAGCACTGGGGAATGCAGTGCAGATCTGCGCAGAGCGCTGGAAACCGGATGCGGGCCACACTCAGCTCTAGGTTGGGGCAGGCGCTCTGGTTATGCTATGCTGAACAGTCAAACAAACGGGGGGAAAAGAAAACACAGTCAAGCAAAGAAAAAAAAAGGGACTGACGCTGCTCCGAGTGCTCCTATAGCCACGACCACTCAAATTATGTAAATAAACCGGTCTGAAACTAAATCTTGATTTGTCGCTCGTTCAGGCAGAGGTTGTTGCCGATCTCAATGCGCCTCCGTCGAGTGAGATATCTATTAAAATGAAACTCCTTCTCCAGCTCCAAGGTCTGATAGCGCGTGTAGCTGGTCCGGGATCGCTTGCCGTCTGTTTCTGTAACGGGCAGAAGGGCGCACTGTTGTGAAAAAAAACACTGATTGAAGTTTGGTTCAATTTAAAGGCAACATATCAAAGAAACTGTTGTGTGTGATTTTATTTCCATATCTCCATATGGAAGGTCTAGCAACAAGGGACTGACGCTGCTCCGAGTGCTCCTATAGCCACGACCACTCAAATTATGTAAATAAACCGGTCTGTGACGTAAGGCTTAAGAGGGTACAAGGGAAGCCGGATGGGGGCGGGAGAGCCTGGTGGGGGGGCGGGAATGCGAGCGAGGAGAGAGAAGTGTGGCAGGCGGATTAGGGAGATGCGCGTGCTTGTGTGGTCACGTGACCCGCTTTTGTGGTCACGTGACTCACATGCACTGTGAAGAAACCGCAGTGGTTTGACGAGTCGATCGAGCCCTTGAATTTTCGCCTATTACATTCGCAAGCGAATGATAATAGGCGAAACCTAAAAACGAAGCCTCATTAACCAATTTTCAAAAGGTATGTAAATATGCAAATGGTCGTTAACGACCTGTGAAAAACTCAGGGGTGCCAGGCTATGCTGGAGATAAGACTGCAGATACAGCCCAGTGAAGCTCACAGCAGCTCGAGCTGAGACACACTACTGGGGAGGAGGGGGGCTGAATCCCTGTAGTCAGATGTGCCCGGGCAGAAGTGTGATCGGGAATGCGCGACCCCCTTTCCATCACTCCATGCCCACCCTGGGGGTCGCGCCCCACACTTTGAAGACCCCTGCTTTAGATTATACGTAGACACGATTCTACAAAAAGAAACCACTGACCTTCGACCATCTGGACACTCTGGACTTTGCTGGACCTCGACTGGGCTCGACTTCATCCCCCTTTCGGTCCGAAGCTTTGTCTGTGCCCTTGCACCATACAGGCTCTGTGCAGGACCTGTGGTGCACTAAGGACAACTGAAGAATCTCCCTTGGGGTGAAGGAGTCCTCTGCATTTGCAGGCACCTCAGCGCAACTGACCGGTTAGATGCTCCAGAGCTCCTGCAGACTCCGAACATCTCAGCAACACAGGAGGTGGGTTACGAAGATCCCTGAGGTTGATCTGCCCTCTTAGCACGTTTGAGGCCAGTATCCCTTGTGGGGACGACATATCCCAAACCCCTGTGTATCGCGTCCATTTCAGTTGCATATGCTTGTTGGCGATTCCCAAGCTTGTTCATTGGGCTCCCTGTAGTCCCGACCCTGAGCAGTATTTACACCAAAGAAATACTGCCTCCAAGTACCGAGTGTTCTGTGGGCTGGTACTTTGAAATCTTGCTCAAGGTCCACTCGCGACTTCTGGTCATTTGGCTTGTGGGTCCTCCTGAGAGTCATCTCAATTTCTGTTGGGCTTTTCCAGTTTGCTCCAGATGTGATCACACATCTGGGAGTCCTACCCAAGAACCAAGTTAAAAAAAGAATCAACCAAAAACACATTTGATGGACCTGTGAATTTCAAAACTGTGATTTTTATAATTGTGACAAATAGGATTAGTAAGCAGGACGCCTTTACAGATGTGTTTTTATTGTGACTCTTTTGTGTGGTATGATTGATGGTATGTATGAGTAGAATGAAAGGTGAGAATGGAAGGATGATGGTGTAAATTTGGGGGATACTATAATTTGTATCAGTACTGAGAGGAGCTAAGAATGGTTTCTTTTCAATTGAAATGACAATAAGATTCTGTCTCATCTGTAAATATTTTTGTTAGTTTAATACAAATTATAAAAAAGTATACGCAAATATAGAAATACATATATAAAAATTTTTTTTTTTGATAAATGAACAAAACTAGAAAGAAAGTAAATTTTGTTCTGAGATTTTGTGCTATGGGGAAATGTCTAATCTGAGAAATGACCATTTTAGAAACTAGATAGGCCAGATAAGAGGTTATTTTCATTGTATTTATCTCCTTTCCCCCTCCTCTTAGGCCTCAAAGTAATTGGGGGACACCTTTATGTATACTAGTGCTCCAGATGTGCCCTGACTCCCCATTGCTTGGTGAGTCCCCTGGACCTTGCTGGTCCACCCTGTAACCTGCTTGGCCTTCCTGCATGGGTTGCTTTTTCCAAACCTTGGTGATCAAGCCGGACACCGACCCCTCAGCACTCGACATCCTTCGTGGGATAGCTCGTATCTGGCTCCTGGCCGCCGTGGCTGCAGACTCGAGCATCTCTTCTTCGCACCTGAAGCACCCAACATCAGTTGGCATTCGTCTATCGAGCCCCTGATCACTCTGGAGTGACCCAGACTCTGTCCACTCTGCTTTCAGGTTCCTTCCTTCCAGAATCCAGGCTTGGATTCCACCTGACCCTTTTCACCTTCATGGCAGCAATACTTCTCCACAACCTCCATTAAGAACAACGGCGGGTTCCAGACCATTCCAGACCTATGCACCCGGCTCCTCTGGGATAGGTAACTCGGTATCCATGGGTGGGGTGGCTCTCTAACTTCGTAAGTTCCAAAGGGTTTGCTCGATGTCCTCCTAGAAGGGTCGTTAAACTTTAAAATTGCAACCGCCACTTCCCCATAGAATTGTACGAGGCACGTGGTCGTGTTAGTACACTGCACTTGTCCTCCGTGGGGTCCCTATCTACTCATCTTGGGTGGTTCCTTGGGGTCCCAGCGATTCTACGTGCTCTAGACCTTGTCTTGATCCAAGTCATGATTGTTATACCACTATTTTAGTATATGATTTGGTCTCCCCCTTGAGCCCACTGTTTATTGTGCTACTTACAACTGTGTTATTGATCTCAAATTGTATGCTTTGTGTTCTATCCTCATGTAGAGGATAGTAGAGAGTTTTATATTAATAAATGCATATTTTTATATAACTACTGTGTGGTTCTCCTTCCATTTGATTAATTCAGGGGGAGATATTCTGGTAAAACAAGCTGCTTTACATTCCTTCAAGATTAAGCCTGAAGGCTGCTCTCCACAGCTACCACTAGGATAGATTTCTAAAGGTTATCTTTGACATCATAAGGGTCGTTTGGACTGGTGCAAGGTGCCCACTTTAATTAGTGGACATCATATACCAGGCCAACTTCTCTCAACAACTTCCCTTGAGTCACAAGTGGCTGTGAAAATCCCATTGGATCCCGCAGAAGGTCAGAGAACGAGAGAAGTTGAATTGGAGGGGCACATGACAGGGTTAATGCCACCGGAAACCATGACTGCGTCTTCCAGTAAGGTCTGATCAAGACCACCCCGCTCCTTTGCTACGAATCTGCAGCAGTACTCGCTGAATCATAGCTAACGGGGGAATGCGTAAAGCATGCCCATCATCCAAGATAGAAAAAATGCATCCAAATTGAGCACCCGGGGATCTGGCCTCCAACTGTAAAACAGGAGTAGTTGAATGTTCAATCGAGAAGTAAAAAGGTCAATTGTGCATGGAGTTCCAGTCCCCCACCACATTAGAGCTGCCCGGAATGTATTCCGCCATCACTGATAGGTGGTGTTGAAGGCAATAATGCCAGAAGTCCATGGCTATTTCTGCCAGGAGACGTGACCTCGTGCTCCCCACACAATTGATGTACCGTACCATTGACACATTGTCCATTTGCAGCAGGATACAACAACTTGTTTTCCACGGGGATAGAGTCCAAATATCAAAGGAACCCACCAGGAGTTCCAGATAATTGATATGTAGGTGTAGTTCTTCCAGGGACAATCTGCCCCCCGTCTTCACAGAGCTGCAACGGGCTCCTCAGACGTCCAATTCTATCACTACCTCCGGAACCGATGCAAAAATGGCCTTGCCATTCCATGCATCCATATGATCCAACTACCAGGATATTTGTGTCCTGGCTTCACTGAACAGAATAATCTGTTCCGAGTAAGTTAAACCCTTGCATAGATGCAATAGCTTTAATCGCTGCAGGGCCTGATAATGAGGAGGGTCTGGAAATATCGCCTGAATCGAAGAGCCCAAAAGACCCACCAGGTGAGCCAGAATCCTCAAGGATATAGTTGGAGAGGCTAGCACTCTCCTCACTTCTTTCTTTATCGAAATCCACTTGTTTAAAGAAAGCAGCTGCTGTGTCAACAGAGAGTCCACTTGGACCCCCAGAAACTCCATCATCTGGGAGGAAATCCTGACCGACTTTTCTGTATTGATGATGAATCCCTGAAGGAGCTGGGTCATCCAAGATAAATGGTGTAAGATCGTCTCCACGCTCTGTGCCATGACTAGAATATTGCCTAGATAAATGATCATATTTACAACAAGGGGTGGTGAGGGACAGAGTCTCTGAATTAAACAGAATACTCTCACCCAGTCAAGAGATCAGGGCTAGATCCAACACCGTTTTTTAGCTCACTGCACCATCCCAGTTTCAGAACCTGGCTGTATGCAAATTAGTCTGTTCCTGTCCCAGTGCATAATGGGAACAGGGCAAACCAAACTACAAAAGCCAATTCTTACACTGGGAAGGAAACAAGCTACCGGGGACCGGTTTCTGGCATTTCAGCCTCTTCGGCCCGGCTTGCTTGAATCCTGATGGTGCAATGAGCAAGGGACTCACATCTGAGTATACCCTTCCACGCTTAGGGTGGACAAAAATATTTACAACAAGGGGTGGTGAGGGACAGAGTCTCTGAATTAAACAGAATACTCTCACACAGTCAAGAGATCAGGGCTAGATCCAACACCGTTTTTTAGCTCACTGCACCATCCCAGTTTCAGAACCTGGCTGTATGCAAATTAGTCTGTTCCTGTCCCAGTGCATAATGGGAACAGGGCAAACCAAACTACAAAAGCCAATTCTTACACTGGGAAGGAAACAAGCTACCGGGGACCGGTTTCTGGCATTTCAGCCTCTTCGGCCCGGCTTGCTTGAATCCTGATGGTGCAATGAGCAAGGGACTCACATCTGAGTATACCCTTCCACGCTTAGGGTGGACAAAAATATTTACAACAAGGGGTGGTGAGGGACAGAGTCTCTGAATTAAACAGAATACTCTCACCCAGTCAAGAGATCACGGCTAGATCCAACACCGTTTTTTAGCTCACTGCACCATCCCAGTTTCAGAACCTGGCTGTATGCAAATTAGTCTGTTCCTGTCCCAGTGCATAATGGGAACAGGGCAAACCAAACTACAAAAGCCAATTCTTACACTGGGAAGGAAACAAGCTACCGGGGACCGGTTTCTGGCATTTCAGCCTCTTCGGCCCGGCTTGCTTGAATCCTGATGGTGCAATGAGCAAGGGACTCACATCTGAGTATACCCTTCCACGCTTAGGGTGGACAAAAATATTTACAACAAGGGGTGGTGAGGGACAGAGTCTCTGAATTAAACAGAATACTCTCACCCAGTCAAGAGATCAGGGCTAGATCCAACACCGTTTTTTAGCTCACTGCACCATCCCAGTTTCAGAACCTGGCTGTATGCAAATTAGTCTGTTCCTGTCCCAGTGCATAATGGGAACAGGGCAAACCAAACTACAAAAGCCAATTCTTACACTGGGAAGGAAACAAGCTACCGGGGACCGGTTTCTGGCATTTCAGCCTCTTCGGCCCGGCTTGCTTGAATCCTGATGGTGCAATGAGCAAGGGACTCACATCTGAGTATACCCTTCCACGCTTAGGGTGGACAAAAATATTTACAACAAGGGGTGGTGAGGGACAGAGTCTCTGAATTAAACAGAATACTCTCACCCAGTCAAGAGATCAGGGCTAGATCCAACACCGTTTTTTAGCTCACTGCACCATCCCAGTTTCAGAACCTGGCTGTATGCAAATTAGTCTGTTCCTGTCCCAGTGCATAATGGGAACAGGGCAAACCAAACTACAAAAGCCAATTCTTACACTGGGAAGGAAACAAGCTACCGGGGACCGGTTTCTGGCATTTCAGCCTCTTCGGCCCGGCTTGCTTGAATCCTGATGGTGCAATGAGCAAGGGACTCACATCTGAGTATACCCTTCCACGCTTAGGGTGGACAAAAATATTTACAACAAGGGGTGGTGAGGGACAGAGTCTCTGAATTAAACAGAATACTCTCACCCAGTCAAGAGATCAGGGCTAGATCCAACACCGTTTTTTAGCTCACTGCACCATCCCAGTTTCAGAACCTGGCTGTATGCAAATTAGTCTGTTCCTGTCCCAGTGCATAATGGGAACAGGGCAAACCAAACTACAAAAGCCAATTCTTACACTGGGAAGGAAACAAGCTACCGGGGACCGGTTTCTGGCATTTCAGCCTCTTCGGCCCGGCTTGCTTGAATCCTGATGGTGCAATGAGCAAGGGACTCACATCTGAGTATACCCTTCCACGCTTAGGGTGGACAAAAATATTTACAACAAGGGGTGGTGAGGGACAGAGTCTCTGAATTAAACAGAATACTCTCACCCAGTCAAGAGATCAGGGCTAGATCCAACACCGTTTTTTAGCTCACTGCACCATCCCAGTTTCAGAACCTGGCTGTATGCAAATTAGTCTGTTCCTGTCCCAGTGCATAATGGGAACAGGGCAAACCAAACTACAAAAGCCAATTCTTACACTGGGAAGGAAACAAGCTACCGGGGACCGGTTTCTGGCATTTCAGCCTCTTCGGCCCGGCTTGCTTGAATCCTGATGGTGCAATGAGCAAGGGACTCACATCTGAGTATACCCTTCCACACTTAGGGTGGACAAAAATATTTACAACAAGGGGTGGTGAGGGACAGAGTCTCTGAATTAAACAGAATACTCTCACCCAGTCAAGAGATCAGGGCTAGATCCAACACCGTTTTTTAGCTCACTGCACCATCCCAGTTTCAGAACCTGGCTGTATGCAAATTAGTCTGTTCCTGTCCCAGTGCATAATGGGAACAGGGCAAACCAAACTACAAAAGCCAATTCTTACACTGGGAAGGAAACAAGCTACCGGGGACCGGTTTCTGGCATTTCAGCCTCTTCGGCCCGGCTTGCTTGAATCCTGATGGTGCAATGAGCAAGGGACTCACATCTGAGTATACCCTTCCACGCTTAGGGTGGACAAAAATATTTACAACAAGGGGTGGTGAGGGACAGAGTCTCTGAGTTAAACAGAATACTCTCACCCAGTCAAGAGATCAGGGCTAGATCCAACACCGTTTTTTAGCTCACTGCACCATCCCAGTTTCAGAACCTGGCTGTATGCAAATTAGTCTGTTCCTGTCCCAGTGCATAATGGGAACAGGGCAAACCAAACTACAAAAGCCAATTCTTACACTGGGAAGGAAACAAGCTACCGGGGACCGGTTACTGGCATTTCAGCCTCTTCGGCCCGGCTTGCTTGAATCCTGATGGTGCAATGAGCAAGGGACTCACATCTGAGTATACCCTTCCACGCTTAGGGTGGACAAAAATATTTACAACAAGGGGTGGTGAGGGACAGAGTCTCTGAATTAAACAGAATACTCTCACCCAGTCAAGAGATCAGGGCTAGATCCAACACCGTTTTTTAGCTCACTGCACCATCCCAGTTTCAGAACCTGGCTGTATGCAAATTAGTCTGTTCCTGTCCCAGTGCATAATGGGAACAGGGCAAACCAAACTACAAAAGCCAATTCTTACACTGGGAAGGAAACAAGCTACCGGGGACCGGTTTCTGGCATTTCAGCCTCTTCGGCCCGGCTTGCTTGAATCCTGATGGTGCAATGAGCAAGGGACTCACATCTGAGTATACCCTTCCACGCTTAGGGTGGACAAAAATATTTACAACAAGGGGTGGTGAGGGACAGAGTCTCTGAATTAAACAGAATACTCTCACCCAGTCAAGAGATCAGGGCTAGATCCAACACCGTTTTTTAGCTCACTGCACCATCCCAGTTTCAGAACCTGGCTGTATGCAAATTAGTCTGTTCCTGTCCCAGTGCATAATGGGAACAGGGCAAACCAAACTACAAAAGCCAATTCTTACACTGGGAAGGAAACAAGCTACCGGGGACCGGTTTCTGGCATTTCAGCCTCTTCGGCCCGGCTTGCTTGAATCCTGATGGTGCAATGAGCAAGGGACTCACATCTGAGTATACCCTTCCACGCTTAGGGTGGACAAAAATACCCTGGTTCATCACCACCCCCTTTTTGTAAATCGTTTTTGGCCACTATAGGTGTGGCAGGGAATACTCAGACATGAGTCCCTTTCTCACTGCTCCATCAGGATTCAAGCAAGCCGGGCCGAAGAAGGCTGAAATGCCAGAAACCGGTCCCCGGTAGCTTGTCTCCTTTCTGGTGAAGAATTGGCTTGGTAGTTTAGTCTGCCCTGTTCCCATGATGCACTGGGCCAGGGACAGACTGATTTGCATATAGCCAGGTTCTGAGCTGGGATGGGGCAGTGAGATAAATAACGGTGATGGATCAAGCCCTGATCTTTGGACTGGGTAAGAGTGATCTGTTTAACTCAGACACTCTGTTCATCACCACCCCCTTTTTGTAAATCGTTTTTGGCCACTATAGGTGTGGCAGGGAATACTCAGACATGAGTCCCTTTCTCACTGCTCCATCAGGATTCAAGCAAGCCGGGCCGAAGAAGGCTGAAATGCCAGAAACCGGTCCCCGGTAGCTTGTCTCCTTTCTGGTGAAGAATTGGCTTGGTAGTTTAGTCTGCCCTGTTCCCATGATGCACTGGGCCAGGGACAGACTGATTTGCATATAGCCAGGTTCTGAGCTGGGATGGGGCAGTGAGATAAATAACGGTGATGGATCAAGCCCTGATCTTTGGACTGGGTAAGAGTGATCTGTTTAACTCAGACACTCTGTTCATCACCACCCCCTTTTTGTAAATCGTTTTTGGCCACTATAGGTGTGGCAGGGAATACTCAGACATGAGTCCCTTTCTCACTGCTCCATCAGGATTCAAGCAAGCCGGGCCGAAGAAGGCTGAAATGCCAGAAACCGGTCCCCGGTAGCTTGTCTCCTTTCTGGTGAAGAATTGGCTTGGTAGTTTAGTCTGCCCTGTTCCCATGATGCACTGGGCCAGGGACAGACTGATTTGCATATAGCCAGGTTCTGAGCTGGGATGGGGCAGTGAGATAAATAACGGTGATGGATCAAGCCCTGATCTTTGGACTGGGTAAGAGTGATCTGTTTAACTCAGACACTCTGTTCATCACCACCCCCTTTTTGTAAATCGTTTTTGGCCACTATAGGTGTGGCAGGGAATACTCAGACATGAGTCCCTTTCTCACTGCTCCATCAGGATTCAAGCAAGCCGGGCCGAAGAAGGCTGAAATGCCAGAAACCGGTCCCCGGTAGCTTGTCTCCTTTCTGGTGAAGAATTGGCTTGGTAGTTTAGTCTGCCCTGTTCCCATGATGCACTGGGCCAGGGACAGACTGATTTGCATATAGCCAGGTTCTGAGCTGGGATGGGGCAGTGAGATAAATAACGGTGATGGATCAAGCCCTGATCTTTGGACTGGGTAAGAGTGATCTGTTTAACTCAGACACTCTGTTCATCACCACCCCCTTTTTGTAAATCGTTTTTGGCCACTATAGGTGTGGCAGGGAATACTCAGACATGAGTCCCTTTCTCACTGCTCCATCAGGATTCAAGCAAGCCGGGCCGAAGAAGGCTGAAATGCCAGAAACCGGTCCCCGGTAGCTTGTCTCCTTTCTGGTGAAGAATTGGCTTGGTAGTTTAGTCTGCCCTGTTCCCATGATGCACTGGGCCAGGGACAGACTGATTTGCATATAGCCAGGTTCTGAGCTGGGATGGGGCAGTGAGATAAATAACGGTGATGGATCAAGCCCTGATCTTTGGACTGGGTAAGAGTGATCTGTTTAACTCAGACACTCTGTTCATCACCACCCCCTTTTTGTAAATCGTTTTTGGCCACTATAGGTGTGGCAGGGAATACTCAGACATGAGTCCCTTTCTCACTGCTCCATCAGGATTCAAGCAAGCCGGGCCGAAGAAGGCTGAAATGCCAGAAACCGGTCCCCGGTAGCTTGTCTCCTTTCTGGTGAAGAATTGGCTTGGTAGTTTAGTCTGCCCTGTTCCCATGATGCACTGGGCCAGGGACAGACTGATTTGCATATAGCCAGGTTCTGAGCTGGGATGGGGCAGTGAGATAAATAACGGTGATGGATCAAGCCCTGATCTTTGGACTGGGTAAGAGTGATCTGTTTAACTCAGACACTCTGTTCATCACCACCCCCTTTTTGTAAATCGTTTTTGGCCACTATAGGTGTGGCAGGGAATACTCAGACATGAGTCCCTTTCTCACTGCTCCATCAGGATTCAAGCAAGCCGGGCCGAAGAAGGCTGAAATGCCAGAAACCGGTCCCCGGTAGCTTGTCTCCTTTCTGGTGAAGAATTGGCTTGGTAGTTTAGTCTGCCCTGTTCCCATGATGCACTGGGCCAGGGACAGACTGATTTGCATATAGCCAGGTTCTGAGCTGGGATGGGGCAGTGAGATAAATAACGGTGATGGATCAAGCCCTGATCTTTGGACTGGGTAAGAGTGATCTGTTTAACTCAGACACTCTGTTCATCACCACCCCCTTTTTGTAAATCGTTTTTGGCCACTATAGGTGTGGCAGGGAATACTCAGACATGAGTCCCTTTCTCACTGCTCCATCAGGATTCAAGCAAGCCGGGCCGAAGAAGGCTGAAATGCCAGAAAACGGTCCCCGGTAGCTTGTCTCCTTTCTGGTAAAGAATTGGCTTGGTAGTTTAGTCTGCCCTGTTCCCATGATGCACTGGGCCAGGGACAGACTGATTTGCATATAGCCAGGTTCTGAGCTGGGATGGGGCAGTGAGATAAATAACGGTGATGGATCAAGCCCTGATCTTTGGACTGGGTAGGAGTGATCTGTTTAACTCAGACACTCTGTTCATCACCACCCCCTTTTTGTAAATCGTTTTTGGCCACTATAGGTGTGGCAGGGAATACTCAGACATGAGTCCCTTTCTCACTGCTCCATCAGGATTCAAGCAAGCCGGGCCGAAGAAGGCTGAAATGCCAGAAACCGGTCCCCGGTAGCTTGTCTCCTTTCTGGTGAAGAATTGGCTTGGTAGTTTAGTCTGCCCTGTTCCCATGATGCACTGGGCCAGGGACAGACTGATTTGCATATAGCCAGGTTCTGAGCTGGGATGGGGCAGTGAGATAAATAACGGTGATGGATCAAGCCCTGATCTTTGGACTGGGTAAGAGTGATCTGTTTAACTCAGACACTCTGTTCATCACCACCCCCTTTTTGTAAATCGTTTTTGGCCACTATAGGTGTGGCAGGGAATACTCAGACATGAGTCCCTTTCTCAATGCTCCATCAGGATTCAAGCAAGCCGGGCCGAAGAAGGCTGAAATGCCAGAAACCGGTCCCCGGTAGCTTGTCTCCTTTCTGGTGAAGAATTGGCTTGGTAGTTTAGTCTGCCCTGTTCCCATGATGCACTGGGCCAGGGACAGACTGATTTGCATATAGCCAGGTTCTGAGCTGGGATGGGGCAGTGAGATAAATAACGGTGATGGATCAAGCCCTGATCTTTGGACTGGGTAAGAGTGATCTGTTTAACTCAGACACTCTGTTCATCACCACCCCCTTTTTGTAAATCGTTTTTGGCCACTATAGGTGTGGCAGGGAATACTCAGACATGAGTCCCTTTCTCACTGCTCCATCAGGATTCAAGCAAGCCGGGCCGAAGAAGGCTGAAATGCCAGAAACCGGTCCCCGGTAGCTTGTCTCCTTTCTGGTGAAGAATTGGCTTGGTAGTTTAGTCTGCCCTGTTCCCATGATGCACTGGGCCAGGGACAGACTGATTTGCATATAGCCAGGTTCTGAGCTGGGATGGGGCAGTGAGATAAATAACGGTGATGGATCAAGCCCTGATCTTTGGACTGGGTAAGAGTGATCTGTTTAACTCAGACACTCTGTTCATCACCACCCCCTTTTTGTAAATCGTTTTTGGCCACTATAGGTGTGGCAGGGAATACTCAGACATGAGTCCCTTTCTCACTGCTCCATCAGGATTCAAGCAAGCCGGGCCGAAGAAGGCTGAAATGCCAGAAACCGGTCCCCGGTAGCTTGTCTCCTTTCTGGTGAAGAATTGGCTTGGTAGTTTAGTCTGCCCTGTTCCCATGATGCACTGGGCCAGGGACAGACTGATTTGCATATAGCCAGGTTCTGAGCTGGGATGGGGCAGTGAGATAAATAACGGTGATGGATCAAGCCCTGATCTTTGGACTGGGTAAGAGTGATCTGTTTAACTCAGACACTCTGTTCATCACCACCCCCTTTTTGTAAATCGTTTTTGGCCACTATAGGTGTGGCAGGGAATACTCAGACATGAGTCCCTTTCTCACTGCTCCATCAGGATTCAAGCAAGCCGGGCCGAAGAAGGCTGAAATGCCAGAAACCGGTCCCCGGTAGCTTGTCTCCTTTCTGGTGAAGAATTGGCTTGGTAGTTTAGTCTGCCCTGTTCCCATGATGCACTGGGCCAGGGACAGACTGATTTGCATATAGCCAGGTTCTGAGCTGGGATGGGGCAGTGAGATAAATAACGGTGATGGATCAAGCCCTGATCTTTGGACTGGGTAAGAGTGATCTGTTTAACTCAGACACTCTGTTCATCACCACCCCCTTTTTGTAAATCGTTTTTGGCCACTATAGGTGTGGCAGGGAATACTCAGACATGAGTCCCTTTCTCACTGCTCCATCAGGATTCAAGCAAGCCGGGCCGAAGAAGGCTGAAATGCCAGAAACCGGTCCCCGGTAGCTTGTCTCCTTTCTGGTGAAGAATTGGCTTGGTAGTTTAGTCTGCCCTGTTCCCATGATGCACTGGGCCAGGGACAGACTGATTTGCATATAGCCAGGTTCTGAGCTGGGATGGGGCAGTGAGATAAATAACGGTGATGGATCAAGCCCTGATCTTTGGACTGGGTAAGAGTGATCTGTTTAACTCAGACACTCTGTTCATCACCACCCCCTTTTTGTAAATCGTTTTTGGCCACTATAGGTGTGGCAGGGAATACTCAGACATGAGTCCCTTTCTCACTGCTCCATCAGGATTCAAGCAAGCCGGGCCGAAGAAGGCTGAAATGCCAGAAACCGGTCCCCGGTAGCTTGTCTCCTTTCTGGTGAAGAATTGGCTTGGTAGTTTAGTCTGCCCTGTTCCCATGATGCACTGGGCCAGGGACAGACTGATTTGCATATAGCCAGGTTCTGAGCTGGGATGGGGCAGTGAGATAAATAACGGTGATGGATCAAGCCCTGATCTTTGGACTGGGTAAGAGTGATCTGTTTAACTCAGACACTCTGTTCATCACCACCCCCTTTTTGTAAATAGATAAATGATCAGACAAACTCCCTTTTCCCAGAGATATTGTACAACCGTTCTGAGCAACTTGGTGAAGCACCAAGGGGTGGAGGAAAGGCGAAAGGGCATGGCGATAAACTCAAACCATCGATGTCGCCATTAAAACTGCAGGAACCTCCAATGAGGCAGGACATTGGAACCGCCAAATACACTTCCTTGAGGTCTCTCAACAAGTGTATGCCCTCCACCTAGAAGTGACGATACACAATCCAGGAATTTAACTTCTTGAGATTTAAAACAAGACGGAACCCTCGGTCTTTCTTTGGTCCTAGAAAAGTTGTGCTGGTGAAGCCATGAGGGTGAGGACATGATTCTATAATCACCCCTTTCTTCAACAGTGACGTGACATCATTGTTTATGAAAACGCTATCTGCTAGGGAAAGACGGAGAGGGCTCGGTCTCGGATTTTGGGACGGGGTAGAGCTCAATTCCAGGTGAAATCCCATGACCGTCTGAAGAACCCATGGATCTTGGGTTAACGTCTCCCAACTGTGGAGAAACATTCCCACCAACACTTCTAAAGACGGAAGTCTTTACCTGAATATGAGGTGTTACCAGAGTTGTTTCCTCCTCTATATTCTCCATGGTTTTGTCTGCCTCTGCCACCCCGATTGCGGGTGGGATAGAAATTAGAGCGGGGCGCTCCTCCATGTCCTCTGGTCTCATATCCTTTGGAGGCCTGATAGAACCCACAACCAGGCAATCGACCCCTGAAGCGTCAGGCCCTGGCAAAAAAGGCCACTGTGGAAAACGTTTTTAAGCGAAGTTGGGCCTTATTCAGGGCAGAAAATCTGAATACATATTTCCCCAGATCTTTGACCAGTTTTTCGCCAAACAAAAGACCATTGGCCAGAAAGCCTGCCCTGTAGAAACCAGGTCTGCCAATTGAGGATCGATTCTCATCAGAAAAGATTTTCTACGTTCTGTAGATAGGGCACAGTTAGCTTTCCCTACAAAGCATAGAGCTCTCTCTGCCCACTCAAGAACTTCAGTCAGGTTGAAATGGGAGTTCGAATCTTTAGTCCAGACTGCCAGGCCGAATAACCTGGTGAGCTTCATCCAGCCCCTTTTTATGGTCTTTAGCAAACTTCTACAGAAAAGTTCCCATATTAGGGTCAAGTTCTGGGGTTTCCGTTACCTTACCTAGAAGGGTAGGATAAAGGCACTCCGATTTTAAGTGGTTGCGCACCTCGCGCTCAAACCAATGTCTCATATTCTTCTGCACATAGTGTATGACCTCTACGCAGGGCATCTATTTTATAGATATCAGGTGAACCATATTCTTGGGGTCAAAAAGAAGGTTATTATTGGTTGCAACATCCAATCCCAAAAAGTGTGTCTTTCACTTTCGTTTAGATACTGGGCGTAGCTTCTCCCGTGCCCTTTCTGAATGCAAAGTATCTGGTGAGGAAGGGGAAAACCCATCACCCCACCCTCCCCGGGTGGAAATGGAGGAGGTACCCAGAGTACCTGGTAAATAGGAGCTTCCATAACCATGGCATTTAAGGACTGCAGACGCCACCTGCAACAGCATTTCCTCAGAAGAACTTAAGGAAGACACCTCTCGGGCAAAGCCCTGATTGCCCAACTGCACTTCTTTTACTGAGGATTCCCCTAATGGACCTCCCAACACACACCTGTCATAATTCATTAAGGGCTGAGTAAAAGGCGCGAAGGCCTTAATCAATGCCCTGGTCACAGAGTCCTGCATGTGTGAATCCAAGGCCTCCACGAGCTGCTACTCCATATGATGCTTGTAAGGCACCTCTTCATATTCAGCATATTCAGTATAGTCATCTCCCTCCTCTGCAAAGTATGCCATTGTGGTAATGAAGGGGTGGAAGAGGTTTAGCAGGAGAGTATAGAGTATGCCTAGGGGTGATCTAGTGTTGGACTGTCACAGCCCTAAAGCCTCAAGTCAGCAAGTTTGGAAATTATAGCAATAAATACACCGCCAGAATGCTAAAATAGTTAAAGTGTGGAGGGAAATACCCCAAAACTCTTCTAGGGCAGTGCCCTTTATAGTTTATGAGCCCCATCGGGCATTACCGGGACCGGGGTAAGACCTGCTCGTGCAGCACATCTCAAGGAGCCAATTAGAATGCATTTATCTCCGATAGGCTGCTCGCTCATGCGCGAGCCGGACAGAAACAGAAATGGGACTTGGGAGGGAGGGCGAGGTGGGGGGGGTTAAAGCAGACCAAAAAACTTGAGTGTGGAAAAGGCCGCTTTATTAGGAACAGGTGCACATCACAAATAATAAACCTTGGCATAGCCTTCCAAAACAAATCCTCACTAAATAAATAAATAAACCTAAACCCCGTCCCCCACCCCCTCCCCTAAAATTTTATGGCCCCTCCCCCACCCATGCAATACATCAATTCAAACATTACAACAACATTATAAAACATTACATCATCATATAAACATAACGTCATCATTATAAAACATGTCGTCATCATTATAAAACATACGTCATCAATATAAAACGTACGTTATCAACAAACCCAATAACATTATGAATATCAGGCCCTCCATAAACCAATCACCTGCCTTACTCTTCACCCCTGTCAAACCCCCATAAAACGTCTGAACGGTCAACCAATGACCAACTCATTGTTCCCTGACGATAAACAAACCTGACCATAATCACCAAAAACTGACACAAACAGCCCTGAAACAACTAGACCCCGCAACGCACCTGTTCCAAGCGACAATTACAAAATGAAATCCCCTGCACACCTGCTCCAAAGAAAAAGGCCAACCAGGTAAAAAGAAAAAGGAAAATATAAAAAATGTATAAAAAGGAAAGGGGGGAAAAAAGTTATAAAAAGACGGAAGAAAGAAAAATCTGCAATAAGGAAAAATTAATTGGGCGGGAGGGGGGGGGGGGAAACTTTAAACTATTTAACCTCCCAGCCACCAGGTCACCAAACCTAAAATGGTGGCTGGGAGGCGGGGACAGGGACCTAAATAGTCAGGCTACCAAATGCTACTAAAAAATAGCCCAAAACAATCTCGAATGTTCTCGGCTTCAACCCTTGCCACCCCCACGCAGCCCTCCCAAAACGCCCAGGGGGGTGGACCTCCTTGCGGTCGGCTGCCCCCCCCCAGGCCCGCCTTGGAGGGAGGGCGAGGTGGGGGGGGGTTAAAGCAGACCAACAAACTTGTGTGGAAAAGGCCGCTTTATTAGGAACAGGTGCACATCACAAATAATAAACCTTGGCAAAGCCCTCCAAAACAAATCCTCACTAAATAAATAAATACACCTAAACCCCGCCCCCCACCACCCTCCCCTAAAATTTTATGGCCCCTCCCCCACCCATACAATACATCAATTCAAACATTACAACAACATTATAAAACATTACATCATCATATAAACATAACGTCATCATTATAAAATATGTCGTCATCATTATAAAACATACGTCATCAATATAAAACGTGCGTCATCAACAAACCCAATAACATTATGAATACCAGGCCCTCCATAAACCAATCACCTGCCTGACCCTTCACCCCTGTCAAACCCCCATAAAACGTCTGAACGGTCAACCAATGACCAACTCATTGTTCCCTGACGATAAACAAACCTGACCATAATCACCAAAAACTGACACAAACAGCCCTGAAACAACTAGACCCCGCCACCCAGGAAGGTGGGGGGGGGGGGGAACTACCCCACCTCTTCTTCCTGCCCCCCAAGTAGGAAAAGAAAAAGAGAAAACCTGCAAAAAATTACCGCTGCATCGTCAAGGACCTTGCTAAAACTTCTCGTAACTCCAACAAGTACAAATCCATACCGACTCTAGAAAGTTGGACCCCATCATCCCTGAAGAACTCCACTGACTCAAAACGAATCTCCCTGAGAGAAATTCTCCCAAAACCAAGCTGACGGCAAAATCTAGAGACCTCCACATTCACCTTCTTCCTGGCTCGATCTACCGCTCTAGGATTCACTGCTCCTCTCCAAATCCTACGAGGAATCAATTCCGTCCAAAAAACATGACAACCAGCCCAATGCTCCTTAATAAGAGCCAGATCCTTCTTGATGGCTCGCAAAAGCACCACTCCCTTAGTTGCGCAAAGATCGTTCTCACCCAAATGTATCACTAGAATGTCCGGGCAGCAACCTCCCACCAAACCTTTATTAAGTCATGAAATCAGTTCCCTCCAAAGCATCCCACCTTTACCCTTCCAAACAATATTAAACATTCTGATATTAAAACCTAATGTTTCTCCAAAATGTCTTTGGGCCGCTTGAACTCGGGCCCATTTCACGAACGAGTGCCCCACAATCCAAACAGTCATCGCTGGAGAACGGGGACCCAGCCACTGAACCTGAAAAAGAAAAAACAGTAAACTCATGTAAAGGAAGATGACGCAAGCGCCTCCTCCGTGGCACCTCTCACGTATCGCTGAAAGCAATTTGATGACCAGCGCCCCAACCTCATGATGTCCCCCTGTGACCAACCCCTATTAAAAGTTTCAGTCGCAGCGCCAATCCTAAAAGAGTGCGTGCCATAATGCTCCCCATCCAGACCAATGCGCTGCAAAGCCTTACGCAAAACCATGCAAAATTGACAGGCTGTAACAGGAGATTTATTAATATGCTGAAACACAAGGTCATCATCAACACCCCCTGATAAAGAACGCCAATGGCTAGCCAACAGCAAGGGACACGTAACTCATGGGGAACTCGCCTCCAACCACACTCCTTTCCCAAGTGCTTCTGATCAGTTTTAGAGCCAGACAGCCACACATGGACACCTTCCTCTGAGCAAAAAACATCTCGCCAACAAATCCCTCCCCTGGATTTAGAACCCAACAACTCGGATACCTGAAAGGCACCAAAGAACATAAAGGCCATTAACAAGGCAAACAAGCAAGCCTCGAAATCATCTATACAAACAGAAGGCAAAATTGCTAACAAGCGTGCCAGAGTCTGCCAAGATAGAGGGGTCCTCAGCTTCCTATTACTCCCCTGTTCCCTGGCCAACCCTCAGGAATTCTCCTGCCAATCTCACCAGCCGAGGGGGAGTAACCCCAAAACAGTTTTCCCATAAAGGAAATACCTGCCAACTTCCCAGAAATAGTCACTCTAGACAGACCCTTGTCCATGAGGTCCAAAACGAACTTAACTACATCCTCAGAACGACGCCAAACCTCTTCAGGCCTGAAAGCTCCAGATTCCCAAAACTCCCTCCAAGCCAAGGAATATGCAGAACGCGTAGACACAGATAAGGAACCTACCACCAGTTGTAAGACCCGACGTTGTCTACATGCCACAGGTGTATCGGCATCGGTGTCGGTGATGGGTCCGCCTCCCAGGCCAGTCTAGGGAATCTCTCCCACTGTGAACGAGAAAAAGCATCCGCTATGTCATTGTCTACACCAGGGATGTGCAAAGCGCGAAAATTAATGTCATGTTTCAAGCAGCCCAGCACAAAGACTCTCATGAGTTTCAAAACCTGTTCATCTCTGGCAGATTGCCGATTCACAATCTCCACCACAGCCAAGTTGTCCACACGGAAAAGAACTTTTTTGTGTGCCAAATCCTCATCCCAAAGAGACAAGGCAACTAGCAAAGGAAAAAGCTCCAAAAAAGTTATGCTCCGACCACCATTCAACCAATCATCAGGCCAGTGTTCCGCACACCATTTACCATTCCAGTACAGCCCAAAACCCTCACTGCCTGCAGCATCAGAAAACATTTGCCCATCCCATTGGAAATCAACCTCTCTCACCAAAGGCACACCATTAAAGGAAGTGAGAAAAATTCCCACATACGCAAATCTTCTTTAACACCCGCTGACAAACGTACACGATGGTGAGGCAAATGCTGACCTGCTAAAGCCCTGCCTAATCTGTGACAAAAAGTCCTCCCTGCTCTTACCACTCTACACGCAAAATTGAGGTGACCCAATAGCACTTGAATTTCTTTCACAAACACCTTCCTTTTTGGCAACATAACACTCAACAACTCCAACATCTTCGCTTTTTTGTCATCCGGTAAGCGAGCTTCCATTGCCACTGAATCAATTTCAATCCCCAGAAATGACAAGGTGGTGGCAGGGCCCATCGTTTTCTCAGGAGCCAAGGGAACCCCCAAATCATCCATGTGCTCTTGGAAAGTGTCCAGAGCTGTCTGGCACTCCGCGGAGCCCGGAGGTCAAACAAAGAAGAAATCATCTAAATAGTGCGTTACCAGTGCATGACCAGACTGGTGTGTAAAATGCCACTGCAAAAAGGTGCTGAAACATTCAAAAAGGGCACATGATATAGAGCAACCCATCGGCAATGCTTTGTCCATGTACCATTTCCCATCAAAATGGATTCCCAGAAGACACCAATCATCTGGATGGACTGGAAGCAGCCGAAGGACCCCTCCGGCCATGACAAATGTTGAATAAGTCTGAATTGCCCCAGCTCTTTCTTGGGGACCACTCCAATAGGTGAAATAATCAAGTTACGGATCGGCCAGTCATGAAAAGGGCCTGCAATCCTTCCTTCATGTACCTCCTTGTTGGACCCGGCCTCGTGGCGTGGTCCTCGCGGACCTCCGCAACCCCAGAACTCCGGGTGGGACTGATTTCCGTCCACCCAGAACTGTACATGACACCCCTACACCAGACCTGAGAAGATCTCCAGACCGCGTGCCTGCACACGTGCACGTAACCATCAGACTCCATGTTTGGCCACCCCGGCCGGCCGGCCGTATTCATCCATTTCGGCAGCCCCTGGCCGCTCCTGGCCACAGCTAAGCGTGTGCGTCCGGCGCGCCCAGACCCGCCCGGGGAGGTTGACGACCCACCAAGTACCCGAAACCAAGACTTCCATCACACCTCCGGCCCCCTTCCGAGGAACTGGTTCCCCTCACACCTCCGAACTATCCCGGGGGGCTGGTTTCGATTGCACCTTGGGCCTCCTAGTGAGCTGGCTCCAGGCCTTGATGAGTGTCTGGGGTTCCCTGGACGCATGATCCAAAAGCATCAAAGACACGGCCGCCCAGACAATCAGGCGCCTGGCCCTCGGACATCCGGCCTCCTGCCTCTGACAGTCCGGACATCAAAGAGCTCCTGGACTATGAGAGAGCCTGCTATCCATCTAGCCGGCAGTTGTATCTTGGACAAGAAAGCCCTGCTGATCTGATCGCGGCTGACCTTGAGGAGAACAGACTCTGACCTACCGAGCCCTGCTGACGTCGTCGCGGCTCATCCTTGAAACCACGAGACCTGAACCATCGAAGTCCTGCTGACGCTGTCGCGACTCCCCTCTCGAAGAGTAAGACCTGAATCATCGGAGCCCTGCTGACCTCGTCGCGGCCCACTCTTGAGAACGAGAGACACTTGCTACCATCCCGAGCCCTGCTGACGCTGTTGCGGCCCCACCTGCCTACGAGTACGACGGAGTACTCCTGACCAAGCCCTGCTGACCTCGTCGCGGCTTGAAGAACTCTCTGGTCCGGCTGGACCATCGACGCTACCCTCACGACCATCTGAAACCGAAGTGAGTAGGACAGCAAGTCCCATCGCCAGCCCCTGTACCCCCCAGTTCGAGGATTCAGAACTGTGCGCAGGGTGCGTGGCGTGCCAGCTGGCCCTCTCAGGCTGTCCCGCTTCCCCGTCCCCTTGCTACGAGACTTTCGCGATCCCTCGATCGCTGTGTATTGCTCCCTACTTTTACCTTGATAAAGGTCATACTTGATAAAGATTCACAGTGTGGTGTCCGTTCGTAAGTGTGGTGTGTCGACAGTGTGTACGATCAGCCCTCCCCGGCGGGGACTCCCCCTCGAATAGACTCGGCAGTAATTGTGGGAGAGGAGGTCCCAGGTGGTTAGGAGAGTCATCTTGACCCCTGGGGTCACCGCCTTCCAACATTGGTGGCAGCGACGGGATACGAACATACGGCTAAAGATCGTGCCACTGACACACTACCTGAACCCACACGCAGCAAACGCACGAGAAAAGAAGAGCAACAATGACGACTACAGAATCTGGTGTAAAGACAACATTCGACAAAGACCTCCTGGAGGACTAAAGCAGTTCTGCAGAGAACTGAGTATCCCGAGTACCGGACTAAGTACTAAGGAAGATTTCCAGAAAGCGCTAACCGCTTGGGTAGAGTCCGGAGCACCTCTTCCCCCGACCGAAGACGAGGGAGGGAGGCCACAGACCGAACCCGGTACACCGGCCGGTGAGAGAATCCAGCAACCGGCCCGGAGCCCCGCAACCGGGAGAGATCGGTCATCGGAAGAGATGGCCGACCGAGAACGGGACCGAAGCCATGAGCTCGAACTGGCGCGCCTCAAATTGGAGGGCGAACTCAAACTAGCAGAAAAGAAGTTGGCGGTTGAGCAGGTGCGGCTCCAGGGAGAGCTAGAGGAGAAGAAGCTCCAGAGGGAGCATGAAGGTCGGAAACTTCAGCTCGAACACGAGCGCAGCCTCAAAGAACTCGAATTGAAAGCCAGAGCAGAAACAACCGGATCACCGGGACATGGAGAGCAGGTGGTCCCCAAAGAAACAAAGGTGCACATCCCCAAAGATGTCGTGAAAGAGTTTTACAAAGGAGACGACATCCAGCAGTGGTTCAAGGCCTACGAGGTTGCCATGTCCGCCCACCGGGTCCCCGAGAAGGACTGGGGGGCCGGCCTATGGAGCCGCTTCCTCAGCGAGGGAAGAGACACCCTGCTGGAACTACCGACCGCACACATGAACGCCTACCCCCACACGAAAGACGCTCTCCTATTCCGCTACGGCCTCACGCCGGAAATGTATCGCCAGCGGTTTAGGGAGTGCAAATAGATTCCTGGCACCACCTGGGTAGACTATGTGAACTACTACACCTGGGCCCTCGATGGGTGGATCAAGGGCAGCAATGTGACCACCTTCGAAGGACTAGTCGACCTAGTCGCTTACGAGCACCTGTCCGCCAATTGCTTTGTGGAACTAAGACAGCACCTCCTGGACAGCAAGCTCGCCAACCCACGGAAACTGGCTGTGGAAGCTGATCGCTGGGTGGCCACCCGAGTCCAGAAGGGGCCCGGGGGAGACTCCCCCCGGAACGACCAAGGATCTTCCCGCCAGCGAGGTGGGGGAGGTCGAGGCAAACAGCAAGGATCCCAGTCAGGGCCCCAGCGTAGCCCCCCAGAAACCAGGCCCCACGCTCTCCTCCCGCGACGAGAGCAGCCCCGAGTGCAGGACCCCCGGGGCTCTGCCCCAGCTCCACATGTCAGCAGCCCGGGCACTATGCCGGTGATCCCCGATGTCCCATGACCCAGAAATCCACTCCCACTGGCCCCTCCACTAGACAGATATCCTCAGTGGCCCTAGGAGAGGAAGAGATAGAGGAACAGGGGGAGTGGGAGCCCGCAGCCATGGTCTTGGCCTCCCTGGGGAATAGCGAGATGATCCCAGGAGATTACCTGCCCGACAACACAGAAAAATATCGCCAGACAGTTAAGGTTAACGGGCACAGCGTAGGGGCCCTCAGGGACACAGGAGCCAGCATCACGTCTGTTAGATACACGCTAGTCCCTGAGTCCATGATCATCCCCCACACCTCCTGTAGAGTGATAGCAGCAGATAATTCCGTCCGCACCTGCCGGATAGCCCAGGTCCCGTTTGAGTGGGAGGGAGTTTCGGGCAATCTACGGGTAGCGGTCCGCACGGACATGCCTGTAGACTGCCTCCTGGGGAATGACTTAGAGAGTTCCCAGTGGAAAGAGGTAGAGAGAAGGACCCATTTAGAAATGTTGGGTCTACCCCAATGGGCCTGTGTGAGCACCCGCGCCATGACCGCCAGAATGTCCAATCCCGGGAACGAAGAGCCCGAGTCCCCCAATGCAGCCCCTGATGTTCCCGAGGGAAACAAGCCCCCCACGGTCCTCGACCAGCCCCCCATCGAAGGAAGCGAATCCGACGAAGGTCCCCTCGGACCCGCCGTCAAGCCAGTCCCTACCTTAGCAGATATCCCCGAGTTGGCCCAGTGGCGCCAAGAAGGAGGACCGTCCCGAGAGGAGTTCTGCCGAGAGCAGACCCCCTGCCCTTGAGGGGCTCCGGCAACAGGCCGCAGCCCAGGCCGCCGGAGACCAGTCCGGCTCCCATTACCTTTATTGGGACAACGGCCTACTTTACAGTGAGCAGAAGACCGCCGAACTAGGGTCAGCCCGCGTGCTGGTGGTATCCCTACGTTTCCGCGGCCTCCTCCTCAACCTGGCCCACGATGTGCCCCTGGCGGGACACCTGGGCCAAGATAAAACCTTCCAATGGCTAGTGACCCATTTCTACTGGCCCCGCATGCGGGCCGATGTCGAACACCACTGTAAGTCCTGCCCCACGTGTCAGGCTAGCGGCAAGAGCTGAGGCAAGCGCAAGGCTCCCCTCCAACCCTTTCCAGTTGTCAGTACCCCCTTCGAGAGGGTGGGGATCGAAATCGTCGGACCTCTGGACCCCTGGACCTCCTTAGGTCACCGGTTCATTTTGGTTCTGGTCGATCACGCCACCCGATACCCCGAAGCCATCCCCCTCCGGACCGTGACGGCCCCGGTCGTGGGCCGGACCCTCATGGGGATCTTCTCCCGGGTGGGATTCCCCCGGGAAGTGGTGAGCGACCGAGGCACAAACTTTATCTCCCGGTACATGAAGTCCCTTTGGCAACAGTGTGGGGTGTCGTACCGGTTCACCACCCCCTACCATCCCCAGGGTAACGGCCTGGTTGAGCGGTTCAACCGCACCCTGAAAGGGATGATCATGGGTCTCGAGGAGCCCTTGCGACGCAAGTGGGACATCCTCCTGCCCTGCCTCCTGTTCGCCTACCGAGAGGTTCCCCAGAAATCCTTGGGATTCAGCCCTTTCAAGCTGCTCTATGGGCACCCCGTCCGGGGTCCCCTCAGCCTGGTCAAAGAAGGCTGGGAGACAGCACCCCCAAGCACACCCACCGAGGTGTTCTCCTACGTCCTGGCCCTCAGAAACCAGATGCGGAAGTTTCGCGAGCTGGCCGAGGCCAACCTGGAGGCCAGCCAAGAGGAGATGAATCGCTGGTACGACCAGAATGCCACTCTGGTCGAGTTTCAACCAGGCCAACAGGTTTGGGTCATGTCCCCAGTGGAACCTTGTGCCTTGCAGGACAAGTGGACTGGACCCTTTAAGGTGATAGAGCGCAAGATCCAGGTCACCTACCTCGTTGATACGAAATCAGCCAGGAACGCCCTGAAAGTCTTACACGTGAACCGGCTCAAGCCCCATTTTGTGCGGTCTGAGTTGGGGCTACTCCTTGCCACCGACAACGGAGAGGAAGAGGAAACGGACCCTCTACCAGATCTCCTGTGTGCAAAGGATCAACATGGCTCCGTAGAGGGAGTGAGTCTCTCCTCCTCCCTCACCCCCTTGCAGCGTGAAGAATGTAGCCACTTGCTGGGACAATTCTCAGACCTCTTCTCCCTCACCCCCGGCGTCACCAGCTGGTGCGTCCACGACGTGGACAACAGGGACAGCCCTCCGGTACGGCACAGAGCCTACCGAGTCCCTGACCGAGTTCGAGCCTGCATCAAGGCTGAGGTCGACAAAATGTTGGACCTAGGAGTGGTGGAAGCCTCCGACATCCCATGGGCTAGCCCTGTGGTCCTGGTTCCGAAGGCGGCCGCCCCCGGCACCGTTCCTGAGCTGAGGTTCTGCGTAGACTACCGCGGATTCAACGCAGTCACCAGAACTGACGCCCACCCCATCCCCCGAGCCGACGAACTGATTGACCGCCTAGGATCGGCTCAGTACCTCAGTACCTTCGATCTCAACAGTGGCTACTGGCAGATCGGCCTCACGGAGAGGGCCCAAGAAAGGTCTGCTTTCTCCACTCCGGATGGCCATTTCCACTTCAGAGTGATGCCCTTCGGCATGAAAAACGCCCCCGCCACCTTCCAGCAACTGGTCAATCAGGTCCTGGCCGGGTTGGAAAGTTTCAGTGCAGCGTATCTCGACGACATTGCGGTGTTCAGTGCTCATTGGCCCGAGCACCTGCACCACCTCTGGGAGGTGTTGGACGCCCTGCGTCGAGCCGGGCTCACCATTAAAGCTAGCAAGTGCCAAATAGGACAAAGCTCCGTCGTATACCTCGGGCACCAGGTCGGAAGCGGCCTCGTAGTCCCCCTCCAACCCAAGATAGACGCTATCACTGCCTGGGAGACCCCCACGACCCAGACCGAGGTACGGGCCTTCCTAGGACTCACAGGGTACTACCATAGATTCATCAAGGGGTACGGGAGTATTGTAGGCCCCCTCACAGAGTTGACAGCCAAGGCCAACCCCAAGAAGGTTAGTTGGACCCCGCCTGTCAGAAGGCATTCGAGGAATTGAAACAGGCCATGTGCACCGCTCCACTACTACAGGCCCCTGACTACTCCAGAGAGTTCGTGGTCCAGACCGACGCCTCCGAACATGGCATCGGAGCCATGCTCTCCCAGGTGGACGACCAGGGGATTGATAATCCAGTAGCATTTATCAGCCGGAGACTACTACCCCGGGACCAGAGATGGAGCACCATCGAGCGAGAGGCCTTCGCAGTAGTCTGGGCCTTGAAGAAGCTGAGGCCCTACCTGTTTGGTACCCACTTCCTGGTCCAGACCGACCACCGTCCTCTCCGGTGGCTCATGCAGATGAGAGGAGAGAACCCTAAATTGCTACGCTGGTCCATCTCCCTCCAAGGGATGGATTTTACTGTGGAACACAGGCCTGGTGCCGACCACGCCAACGCCGACGGCCTGTCCCGCTTCTTCCGCCTCAGCGAAGAGAACCCCCAAGAGGATGGGTAGTTCTCCTCGTCTTTCAGCTGGAGGGGACGCATGTTGGACCCGGCCTCGTGGCGTGGTCCTCGCAGACCTCCACAACCCCAGAACTCCGGGTGGGACTGATTTCCATCCACCCAGAACTGTACATGACACCCCTACACCGGACCTGAGAAGATCTCCAGACCGCGTGCCTGCACACGTGCACGTAACGATCAGACTCCATGTTTGGCCACCCGCGGCCGGCCGGCCGCCTTCTTCCCTTTCGTCAGCCCCTGGCCGCTCCTGACTACAGCTAAGCGTGCACGTCCGGCGCTCCCAGACCCGCCCAGGGGGTGGACGACCCACCAAGTACCCGAAACCAAGACTTCCATCACACCTCCGGCCCCCTTCCGAGGAACTGGTTCCCCTCACACCTCCAAACTATCCCGGGCGGCTGGTTTCGATTGCACCTTGGGCCTCCTAGTGAGCTGGCTCCAGGCCTTGATGAGCGTCTGGGGTTCCCTGGACGCATGGTCCAAAAGCATCAAAGACACGGCCGCCCAGACAATCAGGCGCCTGGCCCTCAGACCTCCAGCCTCCTGCCTCTGAGGGTCCGGACATCAAAGAGCTCCTGGACTATAAGAGAGCCTGCCATCCATCTAGCCGGCATTTGTATCTTGGACAAGAAAGCCCTGCTGATCTGATCGCGGCTGACCTTGAGGAGAACAGACTCTGACCTACCGAGCCCTGCTGACGTCGTCGCGGCTCATCCTTGAAACCACGAGACCTGAACCATCGAAGTCCTGCTGACGCTGTTGCGACTCCCCTCTCGAAGAGTAAGACCTGAATCATCGGAGCCCTGCTGACCTCGTCGCGGCCCACTCTTGAGAACGAGAGACACTTGCTACCATCCCGAGCCCTTCTGACGCTGTCGCGGCTCCACCTGCCTACGAGTACGACAGAGTACTCCTGACCAAGCCCTGCTGACCTCGTCACGGCTTACAGAACTCTCTGGTCTGGCTGGACCATCGACGCTACCCTCACGACCATCTGAAACCGAAGTGAGTAGGACAGCAAGTCCCATCGCCAGCCCCCGTACCCCCGAGTTCGAGGATTGAGAACTGTGCGCAGGGTGCGTGGCGTGCCAGCTGGCCCTCTCAGACTGTCCCGCTTCCCCGTCCCCTTGCCACAAGACTTTCACGATCCCTCGATCGCTGTGTATTGCTCCCTACTTTTACCTTGATAAAGTTCATACTTGAAAAAGATTCACAGTGTGGTGTCCGTTCGTAAGTGTGGTGTGTCGACAGTGTGTACGATCAGTCCTCCCCGGCGGGGACTCCCCCTCGATAAGACTCGGCAGTAATTGTGGGAGAGGAGGTCCCAGGTGGTTAGGAGAGTCCTCTTGACCCCTGGGGTCACCGCCTTCCAACACTCCTTATTCAATTTTTCTTGCACCACTGCACTATGTTCAGACGCTGACTTCAAATTGTCAGCCCAACGTCTCTGCCTTGGTCCCGAATAGCCCGGATGAAAACCAAATTGAAAACCCTCCTGCAATGTCTGTTTGACACCTACATCCTCATACTCCTGAAGGGCAAGCTGTAACTGTGCCAGCTTAACTGGCGTATGAGCCCTTGGGCCCAGTACCCTGTGCACCTCTACCACCCCGACCCCCTTGAAACTGTCGGGACGTCCCAGAACCTCCTGCACCTGACTGCTGCCCTTGCTGGCCACCTGCTGGCTTGTGATCCCAACATTTAACCAAGGGGTGTCGCTTACCACAGCCAGAACATTCATGCCTATATCTGCAATATTCCCTGCTACACGTCCCCTTATAAAATTCCCAGCAGGTGCCAGTACCAGACTGTGTGTTGGACGTGCTCCCCACCCCACCACGGGTGGGCTTGCCTTGAAAGGGCCGATAAATCAAGGGTAGACCGCCGGCTGTAAAAATTGTCTTACCCCCTGAGGTAGCCCCCATCGTATGCTGCCACAAATCTGTATCCAACTCCCCCCATTTTGCCTCCGAATCCCATGCCATCCTAGCCCTAAACTCCTCATCATACTGGGCCCAAGCATATCCCCCTCCAGTTATTTGTGCCTTCCGAATGACATCCATGTATTTAAAAATAGATACGCTGCGCTCTGGAAACTTTTCACAGTAAACACTTGCATAGATAAGAAATGCCGCCGTCCAGTTTTCAATAGTCAAAGGAACTCTTGGATGCTTTGCAAGCTCATATTCTTCCTCCTTAGAACCCTCTTTAGATCGTACCTCACGATGAAGGAGTTTCAGTATTTCAACATACTCACCCTTCCAAATGCGCTCCTTTGTGGACAACATTAAATGAGCACCCAAAGGTTTGGTAACACCCATGTAAGGCAATTTTTTAATCTTCAACTCTTTACTGTCAAGGGGCTCCTTAACTCCTCCAGCAGCCTCCATATTTGTACTACTTTCTACCTTTCCCCCTGCAGACCCAAGAACTTCATCTGTGCCCACAGCAGTGTCCTTCACATACTTTCCTTTAAACAACCTCCCTTCACCAAACCCAGGAACCCCAACCACCGCCGTCCCCACAGACACCATTTTAGGGTCGGCCTGTGTGACTGAGTTCTCACCTGGCAACAGAGATACAGCTCTCACAGAATCCGCCCGTGGTGCTGGAACATCAAGTGTATGTCGCCCTCGAGGAGCCCTAATTGGCGGGCCGCGCTCTCGACTCTCCTGAACTGGCCTGGTCTGAAAAACAATACGAGATACATTAGAGGGCTCCCCCCATCCACCTCACGCAATTCACCTTCTTCAGGAGTATCTTCGTCATAATCCAAAACCACTGCCTCCATATCAGGAGGGAAAGCAACACTCCGGGTCTTACCCAACCCTTTATCAACAACATTACTCTTAAGGTGACGAGAAGTACCTCCAGGTGGGGGAGCAGACTATACTCGCCTGTACCTCCCCGGGCGTTGACTCTGGAGCTCCATAGCCGACGGTAAGGTAGACCACCTAGATCTGCTATTCGGCGGGGCCAGCGAGATCGCGCCAGACCTGCATGTGCTGACCGCGACGGGCTCCCTCAGTGGGCTAGGCGCTCTCCTCACTTCACCTCGGCGAAGCTGGGCTGGACCACGCCCTACCGAGTCTGGACCGCCGTACCTATCCCACTCCTGTAAAGAAAAAGTTTGGACTAGTGTGCTGGGTTCCCTAACAACAACACCTGCCCCAAGCTCTGGCCGCTGTAATACCACAGTACTCACTGAGCTCCCCTGCAACCTATCAAGTGACAAACCCCTAGCAAAGTTTCTCAGTGGCACCTCTCTCACCGGAGAAGCACCTACCACATCTTCCTCATCACTCCAATCCTATCTAGTGTCGGAAACCGCCGAAGAACTACCTCTATGTAAGAAACCCTCTGGCATTGCCTGTTTCTCCACCTCCCTGTATGCGTCATCATGGCCCGCATGTGGGCCACCTGTACTCTCCGACCGATGAGGAACAGTCCTAGAAGACCCATGTAATGACAAGCATTTACAATGCAATGGTTTCGCCTTTGGAAAAGTTAGAGTTATTGGCATTGTAAATGACAAAATTTGTATTTATGTGTTGGTTTTCAAAACAGATAAATAAATGGCATTGTCATTTACATTGCCATTAGCTTAATCTCTGCAGTCACTCTGCACTCTCTAGCACTCCCTAGCACTCCCTACTCACTCTGCACTCTCTAGCACTCCCTAGAACTCCCTAATCACTCTGCACTCTCTAGCACTCCCTAGCACTCCCTACTCACTCTGCACTCTCTAGCACTCCCTAGCACTCCCTACTCACTCTGCACTCTGCATTCCCTATGCACTCTGCAGTCCCTATGCACTCTGCAGTCCCTATGCACTCTGCACTCCCTATGCACTCCCTATGCACTCTGCACTCCCTATGCACTCCCTATGCACTCTGCACTACCTCTGCACTCCCTCTGCACCCCTGTTAGACGGGGACCCGGAGGGTCGGCCGAGAACAGGGGGAGAGGCCTCCGGTGAGGGCCGTCTCCAGCGATCGTACAGACAAGTAACTTCCCCCCCCACAGATGGACACCACACAAGGATGAAGTCAACACACTTTATATACGGTTCTTGAGGCAAGGTTATCAGCGATACAGTGAGAACAGGACACGAGGGTCCTCTCAATTCTAGTCTCT
Source organism: Lissotriton vulgaris (assembly GCF_964263255.1). Taxonomy (NCBI): domain Eukaryota; kingdom Metazoa; phylum Chordata; class Amphibia; order Caudata; family Salamandridae; genus Lissotriton; species Lissotriton vulgaris. The sequence continues at coordinate 124,165 of NW_028251144.1, read as the reverse complement.
GTAGGGAAAGGGGTAGCGGGACAGTCTTGGTACCGGTCCGGTACAGGTGCCGAAGGGGGGCGCTCACAATCCTCGAGCTTAGGGGTCCGCAAGGTCGGGCCGCGGCAGCGCCAGCAGGCTAGGATGGTAGTTCTCGAAGGAGGGCCGCGGCAGCGCCAGCAGGCTAGGACGATAAGTTCTCGAAGGAGGGCCGCGGCAGCGCCAGCAGGCTAGGATGATGGTTCACGAGGCAAAGGGCCGCGGCAGCGCCAGCAGGCTAGGATGATGGTTCACGATGCAGAGGGCCGCGGCAGGGCCAGCAGGCCAAGACGAGGGTTCACGTTGCAGAGGGCCGCGGCAGCGCCAGCAGGCTTCAGAGATGGTTTCACAAGGCAGGGCTGCGGCAGCGCCAGCAGTCCGTCAAGGATGAGTTCTTCTCGGGTCTCTTGACTCCAGGATACAACTCCTTCCTGCTCTGGAGCTGCCCCAGTTATAGGTCTGGTGTCCTTTGATGTCCGGACCCTCGCTCTTGGAGGTCGGGAGGTCCGGGATGAGGGAGTCCAGACACCCAGCAGGGGGGTGGAGCCAGCGCCCGGGGAGGCCGGGGGCGATCGACACCTGGCGGGGGAGAGCCGTTGACGCTCCTTCTCCCATTGACCTGCCAAGTGGTCTCTTCACCTCCTGGGCGGATGGTGGTGCCTCGATGTCGGGGCCTGGCCAGGCCCAGGGTTGGGGTCGAGCCGAGGCCACGCGGCCGCGTGATGCAGTGTCCAAAGATGGCGGCTGGGCCGGAGCAATGGTGCTGACGGGGGCCCGGGCCAGCCGATACCGGGGTGTTCGGTGACTGGAGTCCCGTTGGGGACGGTGTGTGGGTTGCCTCGGTGGGTTGCCGGGATGGTGCTTGCGGGAAATACAGGGGGAGCCGGGGTCCGGGCCCTGTCGTGCGGGGAGGGAGCGGGCCTTCCACGAGGCCTGTCCAACATGCGTCCCCCCCAGCTGAAGGCAGGGAGAGTCACCCATCCTCTTGGGTACTCTCCTCGCCGAGGCGGAAGAAGCGTGACAGGCCGTCTGCGTTGGCGTGGTCATGGCCAGGACGATGCTCCACAGTGAAGTCCATCCCCTGCAGAGAGATGGACCATCGCAACAGTTTTGGGTTCTCCCCCCGCATTTGCATCAGCCATTGCAGGGGTCGGTGGTCTGTTTGTACCCGGAAATGGGTTCCGAAGAGATAGGGCCGGAGTTTCTTGAGGGCCCATACCACGGCGAATGCCTCGCGCTCGATAGTGCTCCAGCGCTGTTCCCGGGCCAGCAGGCGTCGGCTGATGAAGGCCACTGGCTGATCGACTCCCTCGGCGTTGAGTTGAGAGAGGACAGCCCCGATGCCATGGTCTGAGGCGTCCGTCTGCACTATGAACTCCCGGCTGTAGTCGGGGGCCTGGAGCACGGGGGCGGTGCACATGGCGGCCTTCAACTTCTCGAAGGCCGCTTGACAGTCTGGAGTCCAGTTGACTGTTTTGGGGTTCTTTTTGGATGTGAGTTCTGTGAGGGGCCCCACAATGCTGCCATAGTCTTTCACAAACCGCCGGTAGTACCCAGTGAGCCCCAGGAAGGCCCGGACTTCGGTCTGGGTTGTAGGGGGTTGCCAGGCCTGAATGGCAGCGATCTAGAGCTGGAGGGGGGTCACCAGACCGCTACCCACTTGGTGTCCCAGGTAGGTCACGGACCCTTGGCCGATCTGGCATTTGCTGGCTTTGATGGTGAGGCCAGCTTGCCGGAGGGCGTGCAGGACTTCCCGGAGGTGGTGGAGGTGGTCTGCCCAGTGGCGACTGTACACAGCAATATCGTCCAGATAGGCGGCGCTGAATTCTTCGAGGCCCGCCAGTACCTGGTTTACGAGCCGTTGGAAGGTAGCTGGAGCGTTTTTCATGCCGAACGGCATCACCTTGAAGTGGTAGTGGCCATCCGGGGTAGAGAAGGCGGATCGTTCTTGGGCCCCGGGGGTGAGGCCGATCTGCCAGTAGCCCGCTGTCAGATCGAAGATGCTCAGGTAGCGGGCGGCCCCCATGCGGTCAACTAGCTCATCCGCCCGGGGGATAGGGTGAGCGTTGGTTCTGGTAACGGCGTTCAGGCCCCGATAGTCTACACAGAACCGGAGCTCGGGGGCAACGCCCGGGGCGGCAGCCTTGGGGACCAGTACGACGGGGCTGGCCCAGGGGCTGTCAGATGGCTCGATCACTCCCAGAGCCAGCATTTTGGTGACATCGTTCTGGATGCAGACGCGCACCCGATCTGGCACCCGCGGATTTTGCGGATTTTCGGGAAATCCGCAATCCGCGAGATTTGCGGATTTCCCGCAAAATCCGCAAATTCGCACGCAGCGGATTTTTTTGGCGGCGCGCGGCGTTGGTGATACAATTTTTGCGGCGCGCGGCGTTTATCATCGTTTGCCGAGTTGTTTTTTTCGATAGTTTGCGAGTGCTGCGCCATTTTGGATCTTGCTGTGTGATCCCGCGGGAATTGGCGAGCGCGATTACGTCATCGCGGCTTGCCAGCGATAGTTTGTCAACGCGAGTACGGCGAGATCACGTCTCGCGGTACTTCGCAATTGCGAGATTTGAGATGCGGCGAGCGAAAATATAAATTTGCAATTCTGCACAAGAAATCCACCAGCAAGCAGCATAAACCTTCTAGAAATGATGATTTTTATGTGAATAACTCCTTAGTTTGACATTTGCCTGCACTTTTTTAGCGAGGAGTCCATTTTGGGGAGGGGGGCAGGGGGGTGGGAGGAAGGAAGTGCCCCATAGTCTTCAACTTCCTGTTCCTGTTCAGCAGGCTCCTCCCAGTGCTTTGTCCATCTCCTGGTCACTTTTCATTCGGATGTGGACCTGGAAGGATTACTTTTTGTGGATGCTGCTGGATCTTTGGATTTGAGGCCTTTTTGACTTTCTTTGGATCACTGTTGGATTAGAAATTTTACAAGTAAGTTTGTTTGGGGCATTACAGTTGCTGCAACTAAAATTTTGGGATTTTCGATTTTTGGGCTGTTTTGGGGCCTTTTCCCCAGGGGTACTCAGTGGTGGGTGGACTGTGGTTGTCTTGAACTTAAACATCATGGAGGCCATAGATGAATTGGGATTGTGCTGATTTTTCTGTGTTTTTCGATTTTTTTTTGTTGTAAAATTTTGTGTTTTTCGATTTTTGACCTGTTGTTGGGGCCTTGACCAGGGGTAGTGAGTGGTGCATGGGCCTAGTCTTTCTGTGGGCTGTCTTGAATTTAAACATCATGGAGGCCATGGATGGAATGGGATTGTGCTGATTTTGCAGTGTTTTTCGATTTTTGGGCCTGTACTTGTGGCCTTTTCACCAGGGGTATTTGAGTCTAGCATGGGCCTAGTCTTTCTGTGGGCTGTCTTGAATTTAAACATCATGGAGGCCATGGATGGAATAGGATTGTGCGGATTTTGCAGTGTTTTTCGATTTTTGGGCCTGTACTTGTGGCCTTTTCACCAGGGGTATTTGAGTCTAGCATGGGCCTAGTCTTTCTGTGGGTTGTCTTGAATTTAAACATCATGGAGGCCATGGATTGAATGGGATTGTGCTGATTTTGCAGTGTTTTTCGATTTTTGGGGGTGTTCATGGGGAGGGACATGCCATGTGGCTGGTGGCCATTTTGAGTGCAGCTACAGGCACTGGCCATGTGCTGGCAGGCAAGTGGCCATTTTGAATGCAGGCTTTGTTGTTAGGCCTCCAACCATTTTGCCTACTTTTCAACCTTTATTTATGCCCAGGGGTAGTGAGTCTTGCATGGGCCTAGTATTTCTGTGGGTTGTCTTGAATTTAAACATCATGGAGGCCATGGATTGAATGGGATTGTGCTGATTTTGCAGTGTTTTTCGATTTTTGGGCCTGTACTTGTGGCCTTTTCACCAGGGGTATTTCAGTCTAGCATGGGCCTAGTCTTTCTGTGGGCTGTCTTGAATTTAAACATCATGGAGGCCATGGATGGAATAGGATTGTGCTGATTTTGCAGTGTTTTTCGATTTTTGGGCCTGTACTTGTGGCCTTTTCACCAGGGGTATTTGAGTCTAGCATGGGCCTAGTCTTTCTGTGGGCTGTCTTGAATTTAAACATCATGGAGGCCATGGATGGAATAGGATTGTGCTGATTTTGCAGTGTTTTTCGATTTTTGGGCCTGTACTTGTGGCATTTTCACCAGGGGTATTTGAGTCTAGCATGGGCCTAGTCTTTCTGTGGGCTGTCTTGAATTTAAACATCATGGAGGCCATGGATGGAATGGGATTGTGCTGATTTTGCAGTGTTTTTCGATTTTTGGGGGTGTTCATGGGGAGGGACATGCCATGTGGCTGGTGGCCATTTTGAGTGCAGCTACAGGCACTGGCCATGTGCTGGCAGGCAAGTGGCCATTTTGAATGCAGGCTTTGTTGTTAGGCCTCCAACCATTTTGCCTACTTTTCAACCTTTATTTATGCCCAGGGGTAGTGAGTCTTGCATGGGCCTAGTATTTCTGTGGGTTGTCTTGAATTTAAACATCATGGAGGCCATGGATTGAATGGGATTGTGCTGATTTTGCAGTGTTTTTCGATTTTTGGGCCTGTACTTGTGGCCTTTTCACCAGGGGTATTTCAGTCTAGCATGGGCCTAGTCTTTCTGTGGGCTGTCTTGAATTTAAACATCATGGAGGCCATGGATGGAATAGGATTGTGCTGATTTTGCAGTGTTTTTCGATTTTTGGGCCTGTACTTGTGGCCTTTTCACCAGGGGTATTTGAGTCTAGCATGGGCCTAGTCTTTCTGTGGGCTGTCTTGAATTTAAACATCATGGAGGCCATGGATGGAATAGGATTGTGCTGATTTTGCAGTGTTTTTCGATTTTTGGGCCTGTACTTGTGGCCTTTTCACCAGGGGTATTTGAGTCTAGCATGGGCCTAGTCTTTCTGTGGGCTGTCTTGAATTTAAACATCATGGAGGCCATGGATGGAATGGGATTGTGCTGATTTTGCAGTGTTTTTCGATTTTTGGGGGTGTTCATGGGGAGGGACATGCCATGTGGCTGGTGGCCATTTTGAGTGCAGCTACAGGCACTGGCCATGTGCTGGCAGGCAAGTGGCCATTTTGAATGCAGGCTTTGTTGTTAGGCCTCCAACCATTTTGCCTACTTTTCAACCTTTATTTATGCCCAGGGGTAGTGAGTCTTGCATGGGCCTAGTATTTCTGTGGGTTGTCTTGAATTTAAACATCATGGAGGCCATGGATTGAATGGGATTGTGCTGATTTTGCAGTGTTTTTCGATTTTTGGGCCTGTACTTGTGGCCTTTTCACCAGGGGTATTTCAGTCTAGCATGGGCCTAGTCTTTCTGTGGGCTGTCTTGAATTTAAACATCATGGAGGCCATGGATGGAATAGGATTGTGCTGATTTTGCAGTGTTTTTCGATTTTTGGGCCTGTACTTGTGGCCTTTTCACCAGGGGTATTTGAGTCTAGCATGGGCCTAGTCTTTCTGTGGGCTGTCTTGAATTTAAACATCATGGAGGCCATGGATGGAATAGGATTGTGCTGATTTTGCAGTGTTTTTCGATTTTTGGGCCTGTACTTGTGGCCTTTTCACCAGGGGTATTTGAGTCTAGCATGGGCCTAGTCTTTCTGTGGGCTGTCTTGAATTTAAACATCATGGAGGCCATGGATGGAATGGGATTGTGCTGATTTTGCAGTGTTTTTCGATTTTTGGGGGTGTTCATGGGGAGGGACATGCCATGTGGCTGGTGGCCATTTTGAGTGCAGCTACAGGCACTGGCCATGTGCTGGCAGGCAAGTGGCCATTTTGAATGCAGGCTTTGTTGTTAGGCCTCCAACCATTTTGCCTACTTTTCAACCTTTATTTATGCCCAGGGGTAGTGAGTCTTGCATGGGCCTAGTATTTCTGTGGGTTGTCTTGAATTTAAACATCATGGAGGCCATGGATGGAATAGGATTGTGCTGATTTTGCAGTGTTTTTCGATTTTTGGGCCTGTACTTGTGGCCTTTTCACCAGGGGTATTTGAGTCTAGCATGGGCCTAGTCTTTCTGTGGGCTGTCTTGAATTTAAACATCATGGAGGCCATGGATGGAATAGGATTGTGCTGATTTTGCAGTGTTTTTCGATTTTTGGGCCTGTACTTGTGGCCTTTTCACCAGGGGTATTTGAGTCTAGCATGGGCCTAGTCTTTCTGTGGGCTGTCTTGAATTTAAACATCATGGAGGCCATGGATGGAATAGGATTGTGCTGATTTTGCAGTGTTTTTCGATTTTTGGGCCTGTACTTGTGGCCTTTTCACCAGGGGTATTTGAGTCTAGCATGGGCCTAGTCTTTCTGTGGGTTGTCTTGAATTTAAACATCATGGAGGCCATGGATTGAATGGGATTGTGCTGATTTTGCAGTGTTTTTCGATTTTTGGGGGTGTTCATGGGGAGGGACATGCCATGTGGCTGGTGGCCATTTTGAGTGCAGCTACAGGCACTGGCCATGTGCTGGCAGGCAAGTGGCCATTTTGAATGCAGGCTTTGTTGTTAGGCCTCCAACCATTTTGCCTACTTTTCAACCTTTATTTATGCCCAGGGGTAGTGAGTCTTGCATGGGCCTAGTATTTCTGTGGGTTGTCTTGAATTTAAACATCATGGAGGCCATGGATTGAATGGGATTGTGCTGATTTTGCAGTGTTTTTCGATTTTTGGGCCTGTACTTGTGGCCTTTTCACCAGGGGTATTTCAGTCTAGCATGGGCCTAGTCTTTCTGTGGGCTGTCTTGAATTTAAACATCATGGAGGCCATGGATGGAATAGGATTGTGCTGATTTTGCAGTGTTTTTCGATTTTTGGGCCTGTACTTGTGGCCTTTTCACCAGGGGTATTTGAGTCTAGCATGGGCCTAGTCTTTCTGTGGGCTGTCTTGAATTTAAACATCATGGAGGCCATGGATGGAATAGGATTGTGCTGATTTTGCAGTGTTTTTCGATTTTTGGGCCTGTACTTGTGGCCTTTTCACCAGGGGTATTTGAGTCTAGCATGGGCCTAGTCTTTCTGTGGGCTGTCTTGAATTTAAACATCATGGAGGCCATGGATGGAATGGGATTGTGCTGATTTTGCAGTGTTTTTCGATTTTTGGGGGTGTTCATGGGGAGGGACATGCCATGTGGCTGGTGGCCATTTTGAGTGCAGCTACAGGCACTGGCCATGTGCTGGCAGGCAAGTGGCCATTTTGAATGCAGGCTTTGTTGTTAGGCCTCCAACCATTTTGCCTACTTTTCAACCTTTATTTATGCCCAGGGGTAGTGAGTCTTGCATGGGCCTAGTCTTTCTGTGGGTTGTCTTGAATTTAAACATTATGGAGGGCATGGATGGATTGGGATTGTGCTGATTTTGCAGTGTTTTTCGATTTTTTTGTGCTCTATAACTGAACTGATGTTCCTCTGTCTTCCATTTTTTTTAGGTGCACAAGACTCAAGAGAACCACCAGTGCCAGGAAGAAGTCCTGCAGCGGTGTGTGTGTGCAGCATAACGTCACGCGACGTCACGTCTGGCCTCAGACAACTCTACAATTCGTGCAACTGCGGCCTGCTGTCTGACCTGCTCTGAAGAAGATGGCCCCAAAGAAAGTTCTCCGTAGCTCCTCTAGCAAGAAAGTTGCTAGTAAAGAGCAGAAGAAGCAAGTTACCAAGGAGGCTGGTGTGCCACCCGCCACTTTCTTTGGGAGCAAAAAAAAAAGTACGCCTGCAGCAGCAGGATCTGCTGGGGACCAACCTGAGAGCAGCACCCCTGCTCCATTGGGTTCAGTGCCTCCACCACCACGCCAACTTAAGTCAAAGCCCTTGAGTGCTTCAGAGGCAGTCAGTGTACTTCTCCAATCACCATCGACCAGTGATGTTGGCTCATCGCAAGAAAGTAGCAGCAATGTCCCTGAATCAACACAGGTTGTTGTAACTCATCTGACAAGTGTTGAACAACCACAGCCGCAACAACAACACCATGTGCAAGTACAAGCCCAAGTACATGTGGAAGGAGAGGCAGCAAAAGGAGATGCGCAAGCAAAGGTGCATGGACGTTCACAAGTGCCCACAATAGTTGTTCCTCCCGAAGTAGGGGCACATTTGGAAATCGACAATGAAGCTGAGGTATCATTGGAAGCCACTCCTCCTGATGATCATTCATTGTCTTCCACATCCCTAGCAAGGAAAAGATCAAGGGGGGTGTCTACATCTTCTTCAAGCCCACCTCGTTCTGGTGCAAGTGATCTGTCTTGGGAACCACAACTGCGGTCTGACAGTGAGGCAGAGGCACACCATGATCTGACACCGTTACCTAAGCGTAAAAGGAAGGTCGTCCAAAAACTCAAACCTATGGAGTGTGATGAGGCTCAACAAGAAGTGACAGATACTGCTGGTGATGAAGCCTCTCACGATGACGACGAGCCAGTCATCACAAAGGTCACTGCAGCCCCACCGGGCATGCAGCAAAGAGACATTTTGACCCTATCCCGAGAAGCTGCTGAGCGTGATGATGATGTCGGCGAGGAGGCAATGGAAATGGAATCATTAGATTTGGAGTTAAGTAGTACACCAAAACCTACCGCTTCCATATTTCTTCGCAAGAAGGTACCCACCTCGTCCTCGACCTCAATTCGTGGTGGTGAAAGTGCAAAACGTACTGAAGTTCGGCAATCCACATCCTCCACTTCATCTGTCATTAGCAGCAGGACCACCACCACCAGTATCGCCGCCTCCTCCGGCCCCCGAAGACATTTCAAGTCTCCAGTTTGGGACTTCTTTAGTGTTTGCCCAAAAAAGGAAAACGTAGCCATTTGTAGCCTTTGTAAGCTTCGATTTAGTCGTGGTAAGCTTGGTTCTAACTATGGTACCAGAGGCCAGAGAGGTCATCTTGAGAGAAGGCACGCTGTCGAATGGTTTCCGCACCTAGAGGCGGTCAAGAAAGCCGGAATTGCACGTAATGAAAACGTTGATTTGTCATCTGCTGATGACGAGGAGGTAGAAGAAGACGATTCAAACACTTCACTTACACCCAGTTCCCATGTCAGCAGCACACCCCATGGGAGCCACACTAAGAGTGTGGGAGAGAGTGAGACATCAATGCGGAAAAGTTCATCAGCGAGCGTAACTGGGTCGAAGAGATCATCATCATCCCGTAAATCATTGGTCCAGGGCAACATTAAAAAGATGTTGTTTACAGAAGCGCAATATGAACGCAACCACCCAATGACCCGTCTGTATAACACTAAGCTGGCTAAAATGCTAGCTCTGGACCTTCTCCCTTTTTCTTTTGTAGAAGGGGTTGGTTTTCTAGAATTAGTGACAGCGCTCTGCCCTAAATGGAAGGTTCCTAGCCGGTTCTATTTTGCCCGAGTTGCGGTTCCAGCACTACATGAAGATGTTCTGAAGGTGATTGGGGCAGCTTTGCAGAAGAGTGCTGTTCACACTATACATCTGACAACAGACATGTGGACCAGTGGCGCAGGCGCTGATTACATGTGCATCACTGCACACTGGGTCTCTTTTTCAGGGGCTAAAGCAAAGCTAAACTCAGGTGTTGACACTAACATTGTTTTTAAAGGTGCTCGGAAACATGCAACACTAGCCATGTTTGGTTTGGAGAAACGTCACACAGCAGAAAACATTTTGGATGTCTTTAACACAAAGGTCCTTAACTGTCTGTCCCCACTAAAACGCAAGGTTGGTTATGTTTCCACGGACAATGGCTCCAATATAGTTAAGGCCATGAGGGACGGTTACTATTTCAGAGTGCCGTGTTTGGCGCACTGTATAAACCTGGTTGTCCAAAAATTCTTGGGTAATAAACGCAGTGCAGCGTACAGTGTATTGGAGAACTGCCGAAAAATTTGCAAGCATTTCAGGCATTCTTTTAAGGCCCGCAAGCAGCTGAGGAGCATGCTATATCAATGTCAAATGCCAGTGAAAGCACTCATCCAGGAGGTGGTAACACGTTGGAACTCAACCTTCTACATGCTTGAGCGTCTGTATGAGCAGTATACGCAACTCGATCAATATTTCTTGAAAGAGGGTATAGAGGAGCTGAGGATGGGTGGGCCGCAATGGAACATAGTTGAAAGCCTAACACGCATGCTTCGTCCTTTTGAGGTCTTCACACGTGCAGTCAGCAAGGAGGACTCTAATTTGGGAAAAGCTATCCCATTGTTGTACATGCTGGAGGACCAACTGAAGGAGGTGTGTTCTGTGTTTCGAAAAGATGACAAAAAGAAAGACTCTTTGCTTCTGGCTGAGAAATTATTAGAGCTCCTACAAGGTGATGAACGTCTTCAAAAGATCCACTCAGAACAGCATTACATTTGTGCTACTATTCTGGATCCACGCTACAAAAAGGCGCTGGCAGGCAGAGCATTCTTTCCTTTTGCTGATGAAGATGTTACAAAGTACAAACGTTGGCTAGCCTTGTCAGCCAAGAAGTTTGAAACAGAACGGCTGGAAATTCAAGGAAATGGCAGTACATCAGCAGGCCATCCCCAGTCAAAACAATCCACTTCTGCACCTGTGGCTGTGGCACAAGTGACCTCTCAGCCGTTAAAGACACCGGCAACCGGATCATCTGCACGAAAGACAACAGAAACATTGGAGGCTGAAGAGGATTGGCTAGCTCTGCGTGGGTTTGGTTCTCAAAAGGTCAGAGGCACAGCAAGAGCTACGCAAAGTGGAGGAACCTTGGAGGAGGACCTTGAGTCGATGGTGAAGGACTATCTGAATGACTCCACAGAGGTCTATGTCAATTCTGACCCATTGGCGTATTGGCATGGGAAAAAAGAATTGTGGCCACAGCTCACCAACCTGGCTTTAAACTACTTGTCTTGCCCACTCGCAAGTGTGTCTTCTGAACGGGTTTTCAGTGCGGCTGGTGGGATTGTAACTCCCAAACGGAGCCGCCTCTCGCCCAAAAATGTGGAGAGGTTAACAATGATCAAGATGAATCAGCACCTCATACCACCAGATATAAGAGTACGAGAGAGCGTGCCGGATGAAGAGGAGGTGGCCAGCACCATAGATGAGGGAATTTCTACTCTGTCAGGTGGCACTGACCTCACCCGGGCTGAATTCGCAGAGTATGATGACGAAGCCTTATTCTTATTCCTGGACCGTGATACCGACTTCGAGCCCTGAAAATGAGACAACGAATCAATAACTTTCTTTTTCATCCTTATTCACTTTTATTCCTGTGTGTCTGTCTTTCTTTGTTGTGCACAGTTAATATAATTCAAACTTTAATCAGATAATCACAAAAACAAGCCCATCAGCAGAACTGTCTTCACTTGTTTGCTAATTTATTTGAAGGTGCCGCAGTCTGCATTCCTCAGGTTCACAAGTTCAGAAGAACATGCTCCTCTATCCTCCTCCTCCAGACTCCTATTTCCATCAAAGCAGAGGGCTGGTTTACGCCCAATGAAGAAAGACTCAGCACTTGTGGGGGTGTTGTTCTACCTCTTTGCAGGTGAGTTGACGGGTCTGGGGCCATTGCTGGGAAGCACTAAAAGTGGTTTGTGCCAAATCCGAGGCGGAAAATTTTTTGTGTTTTTGATGACTTGCTTGCCTTTGAGGTGCTCTTAGGGGGGGTTCCGTCTGTTTGTGGGTGAGTTTCGTGGTCTGAGAGCATTGCTGGGACACTCTAATCTTGATTGCATTTGCTTTTCAGGAAATCCGTCGTGCCAACCCCGACTTATGGCCTAGCTACGCAGCGCGTTTGGACCGAAGGCCCAGAAATATTGCAAGTATGAGATTTTGCTTTTGGCCTGTTTGGGGGTGTTATGCTTCTTGGCGGGTGGGTTGCCGGGTCTTGGGGCATTCCTGGGAAGGTCTAATACCGGGTAGAAGTGGTTGGGACAAAATCCAGGCCGATTTTTTTTTGGGCTATTTCTGACATTTTGCTCTATGTAGCGTTTTCGGGGGCCTGTTTGGGGGGCTTCCTGGTGTTTGTGGGTGAGTTTCGTGGTCTGGGAGCACTGCTGGGACACTCTAATCTTGATTGCATTTGCTTTTCAGGAAATCCGTCGTGCCAACCCCGACTTATGGCCTAGCTACGCAGCGCGTTTGGACCGAAGGCCCAGAAATATTGCAAGTATGAGATTTTGCTTTTGGCCTGTTTGGGGGTGTTATGCTTCTTGGCGGGTGGGTTGCCGGGTCTTGGGGCATTCCTGGGAAGGTCTAATACCGGGTAGAAGTGGTTGGGACAAAATCCAGGCCGATTTTTTTTTGGGCTATTTCTGACATTTTGCTCTATGTAGCGTTTTCGGGGGCCTGTTTGGGGGGCTTCCTGGTGTTTGTGGGTGAGTTTCGTGGTCTGGGAGCACTGCTGGGACACTCTAATCTTGATTGCATTTGCTTTTCAGGAAATCCGTCGTGCCAACCCCGACTTATGGCCTAGCTACGCAGCGCGTTTGGACCGAAGGCCCAGAAATATTGCAAGTATGAGATTTTGCTTTTGTCCTGTTTGGGGGTGTTATGCTTCTTGGCGGGTGGGTTGCCGGGTCTTGGGGCATTCCTGGGAAGGTCTAATACCGGGTAGAAGTGGTTGGGACAAAATCCAGGCCGATTTTTTTTTGGGCTATTTCTGACATTTTGCTCTATGTAGCGTTTTCGGGGGCCTGTTTGGGGGGCTTCCTGGTGTTTGCGGGTGAGTTTCGTGGTCTGGGAGCACTGCTGGGACACTCTAATCTTGATTGCATTTGCTTTTCAGGAAATCCGTCGTGCCAACCCCGACTTATGGCCTAGCTACGCAGCGCGTTTGGACCGAAGGCCCAGAAATATTGCAAGTATGAGATTTTGCTTTTGGCCTGTTTGGGGGTGTTATGCTTCTTGGCGGGTGGGTTGCCGGGTCTTGGGGCATTCCTGGGAAGGTCTAATACCGGGTAGAAGTGGTTGGGACAAAATCCAGGCCGATTTTTTTTGGGGCTATTTCTGACATTTTGCTCTATGTAGCGTTTTCGGGGGCCTGTTTGGGGGGCTTCCTGGTGTTTGTGGGTGAGTTTCGTGGTCTGGGAGCACTGCTGGGACACTCTAATCTTGATTGCATTTGCTTTTCAGGAAATCCGTCGTGCCAACCCCGACTTATGGCCTAGCTACGCAGCGCGTTTGGACCGAAGGCCCAGAAATATTGCAAGTATGAGATTTTGCTTTTGGCCTGTTTGGGGGTGTTATGCTTCTTGGCGGGTGGGTTGCCGGGTCTTGGGGCATTCCTGGGAAGGTCTAATACCGGGTAGAAGTGTTTGGGACAAAATCCAGGCCGATTTTTTTTGGGGCTATTTCTGACATTTTGCTCTATGTAGCGTTTTCGGGGGCCTGTTTGGGGGGCTTCCTGGTGTTTGCGGGTGAGTTTCGTGGTGTGGGAGCACTGCTGGCTATATATACTTTACTTTGCAAGAGGTTTGAAGCAAATCCATGGTGGCTGAGGGGACTTAGGGCCTAGCTGCAGAGCGCGCGCGGAGTGATTTGGGAAATTTGTGAAAAAGTGACTAAGTCCCCATTTTTGTACTTTTGCTCTTTGGCTGTTTGGGGGTCTTCTACTCGTTTTCTCCTGGGTTGACGGCTCTGGGGCCATTGCTGGGAAGCTCTAATACCGGATAAAAGTGTTTTGGACCAAATCCCAGGCGGAATTTTTTTTGTGTTTTTGATGACTTGCTTGCCTTTGAGGTGCTCTTAGGGGGGGTTCCGTCTGTTTGCGGGTGAGTTTCATGGTCTGGGAGCACTGCTGGGACACTCTAATCTTGATTGCATTTGCTTTTCAGGAAATCCGTCGTGCCAACCCCGACTTATGGCCTAGCTACGCAGCGCGTTTGGACCGAAGGCCCAGAAATATTGCAAGTATGAGATTTTGCTTTTGGCCTGTTTGGGGGTGTTACGCTTCTTGGCGGGTGGGTTGCCGGGTCTTGGGGCATTCCTGGGAAGGTCTAATACCGGGTAGAAGTGGTTGGGACAAAATCAGCGCGGAAAAGCCTTTAGTTTTGGCACTTTTTGTAACTTAGGGTTCGTTAGGGTTAGCCCTAGCAGCAGGATTGCATGTGTTTCGGGGTGTTCTAGATTTTTCAAACTGAGTTCTGGGGTCTTAGAGCACTCGTGAGAATGTGTAATTTTGGTTGCAAGTCATTTGAAGAAAATCCATGGTGGGAAAGGGGGGATTTGGCATAGTTAAAGAAAGCCTTTGCCACTATTCTTAACTTAGGGTTCGTTAGGGTTAGCAGTATTTCTATTGCATGTGTTTGAGTGGGGGGGATTTCGAGTCTTGGAGCGATGCTGGCTATGGCTACTTTTGCTTGGTTGCTTGCAAGTGGTTTGAATGCAATCCACGGTGGGTAATGGGTAATTAGGGTACTTCGGCCTACTTTTACTTTCAAAGTAAGTTTTGTCACCAGTTTTCTGCTAGGCCTCGTTTTTTGAGATTTGATTGGGGGTCTTCTACATTTTTGCGACTGGCTTTAGTAAGGGTCTGGGTGGGAGCACTGCTAGGAAGATCTAATTTTGTTCTAAAACACAGTTTACAGTACACCTAGCTTGAGGGGCAAGATCCGATACATTAATTTGCCCATACTTATTTATCCTTCAAAAGGTGACTCAGAGTACGCACTTTCAAAAACATTGTACTGTCTACTAGGAAAAACAAATTGTGACTTTTTGCACTCCACAGCCTACATACCTTATATTTATTTATCAGTGGTGTTGTAATATTATATCACTTCCTGTTTTTCGTTGAATAATTACAGGCCGGGTTTCAGTCTCTGCAATGGGGAAAAAAGGATGGAGTCAGGCTTCACAGTAGCGAGCCACAATTCAGCATCAGGCAGGCAGTGGACAGGGTGTCTTCTGGTGACCAACATCGATGGACGAAGCGTCGGCTGCAATGGAGGAGTGCCGCTAATAGGAGGATTTTTTTTCTGCGGGCAACTTACTTACCACTTCCAACAGGACCACTACAACCACATAGATACAGTATCCCTTGCCTTTTTCTCTGACTGTGACTGCATTTCTTGGCTCTCTCTCTGCTTCTACATTGATCCCTTAACACATCACTTAGTCCACTCCACTATCACATCTGCACCACACATAGTCATTTGTAAGTGCTCCTACGTAATTCGCAAGTCGCAGCACGCCCCAGGCCGTAGAGGACTGGGATGGCCCCAATGATGAAGCATGTCACCAAGGGGCAACCCTGGTGAGTGAGGGGACACCTAGAAAAAAAGCAATTTCTCCTTTTCTATCTACTATACCTTCTGTCAGGTTACGCAGCCCCTAAGCGCCTACCGTACTATGAAACTACATTTCCCATGAGTAGGCGGGAGACTTGCAGACTATTTAGTGAGACTATATGAGAGTACCCTTGTATGTTAGGACAGCACTTCACTGATGCCTGTCTTGTCTTCTGTTACAGGTATCCTTTCCCTGCTGACCCTACCTTTACCCATCCCACATTTTTTATTTTAGTTTGTTATTTTTCTCCCCCGCCTAATGCCTCGAACACCCTGTGTTTACACTTCTGGGTGTTGGTGACATTTGGAGGTGGAACCATATTTGCATCGACTGGATCACGGGGAGTAAACCTGACACCTTCCAGACCAACCCCATTGAGTGTTGTTGTGAATGGATTTATAGTGACCAGCAAGGCTCTCAGGTATCTGGCTACAGAGACCTTATGTTGAATATAGTTATCAATATTTCCACCCACGCCCTGTACTGTCGCATTCTTTCTTCCACAGTTGTCGAAAGTACTAATTACTTTTAACTGACATGCATGCAGTTACAGTAGTGTATGCACTTTCAAAGATTGATGGATAGGTTTGTACCCAAAGATTTGTTTATGTTCACAATTGTTCGTCCATGCTGTGCTACTTTTTCTTGTCTCCCAAAACCTTTCCCAAAAACCCCCGTACCCATCCATTTTTCAAACCCTAACCCTCTTCCCCCGGGCTGTGTGGTTTTGATTGATGTGTGACTAAATTACAGCAATAAATCCACACACTTGCTGGGGAGGATAAGGTGATAGCAACAGGCTGGTGAAGAAATCCGAGGATATATTCTTACTCTGCTTGACAAAGACCCATGGCTAATGTCAAAGAACTTCAACCGAATTAGTTATACTTTAACATTTGTTAGGCTACAACGTGGCACTGTTCTAGTGTACTTCTGTCACCTGCTATATTCTGTATTGTACCTTTGTATTGCTCAGGAGGACAAACCAGATTTCATTTTCTTTTTTTCATAGGCAAGC
This sequence comes from Lissotriton vulgaris, assembly GCF_964263255.1. Classification (NCBI taxonomy): domain Eukaryota; kingdom Metazoa; phylum Chordata; class Amphibia; order Caudata; family Salamandridae; genus Lissotriton; species Lissotriton vulgaris. The sequence continues at coordinate 107,898 of NW_028251144.1, read as the reverse complement.
AACTGCCACTGTGTCACACCACTAGTACCACCGCTATGAGGACATTTTATCCGCCCAGGATTGCCAACCTTATTTGCTGTTTCCCGTGGAGCCAGCCCTGGGCCTAGCCCTACTTGCAAACAGAAATTACAGGTAAGATAGGCGTTTGGTTGGAGGTAGTATAATGGAGTATTAGGAGAGACGAGAGATTTGATTGACGGTAGTACTACTAAAGTCCTAGGACTATTCAGGAAAACAAACTTACTGTTATGTTAAACCCCCACCCACCAGACTCAAAAGCAGTAAAAAACAGGTATGGTCAGATAAAGTTTCAAAAAGTATATTTTTATAGCCCTAACAAAAGAATCTCCCGCAAGACCCTCCCTAACCCCAACGATTGTCCTTCAAAAGTCCCCAAAAATCACAACTCCCAATTCCCACCCCCCAAAAGTCTCTAAAAAAGGGGCAAGGGACACTATGGCAGGGTGCTGTTGGAATTAGCAGCCAGGGCATCATGCTCCTTGCGGAGGGTGGCAAGTTCGAAGCGGAGGCCCTCCACCACGTTCTTATAATTATGGACCTCCTGCTCCAGGTAGGACAGTCTGAGGGATAAGCGGCGCCGGTGTGCCTTGCAAATCCTGTGAGGGGCAGCTGCTTTCTTTGCTGCTGGGCGGTGGCGTTTGGCTTTGGTAGCCCGGCTCCGTACCGCTGGAGCACTGCGCTGGCTGGCAGCCCGCACGGAGGAGGAGGCAGCTGTCCCAGTGGACGTTGTTGTTGTTCCAGACTGCGTCTCCTCCTCCTCCAGGGCCACCAGCCGCCGATATTCAGCAACAGTGGCATCCAGCCTCCGTTGCCGGGCCATTCGAGCCTGCTCCTTCCTCCTTGATGGTGTCTTGGATTTGGAAGGAGCAACTACATGAAAAAAGAAAGACATAGTCTGTAACCAATGCTCCTTAAGATTAACACAAAATGATTGAGCAGAAAGTTGTCACAGTACAAGTAGCAAATTGAAAGCACAGTGCATAACTATTGAGGACAGTATCTATGTAACCTCCGACTTCTTCATCCTTGCTCTAACATTAGTGGGAGTTTAAGGAACAAATTCTACGAGCACTATGGACTTCTATTACAGTCGACTATGACAGTACACCACTCTTATTCTTCTTCTTCTCTCTTGTTTAGGAAAATTGGTACGTTATCTTATGCAAGCCGGCATAATGCCAGCGCAGTGAACTTGCACCCGAGAAAAACAGACGCACACCATGGTGAGTGAGACAGACTTGCGTTACTGTACCGGTCCAGTACATGCAGGTGGTGAAGCTCTTACTTTTCTATTACGGGTGGCACTGAGAATACTCTGTTAAAAGGGCTACTGCTTAATTAATTTAGCTTTCACCCTACAGTGCAAATGAGTATTAGAAAAGGAAAATGAAGAAGCTAAATTATCTGATTATCTATCACTTCACATGGGATGTATTTGATGACATATGGGATGACTTTAGGTGCTTTGCTTATTATTGAGTGAACAGTGATACCCCCACACATGAATGACGTACTACTACTAAACTAAAGTTATTAAGGGAGGTAGGGAGTGCCCACCGTAATAACTGGATATATGCTGTGCTTGCAGTTGCAATACAAACTACTGCTACTATTCATGGTAGTCTTTGGACAACGTTACAACTTCTTTTCCTTGCCTTTCCTACACTGGAACGGACGTGCGGGTGCGGTGTTACATGCTCTTCAAAGTAACACTTAGTTCATCCAGTGACCGTCTACTCTCTCTAGATTCACATATGCTATCTAAGAGTCAGATAGTACCATGAATGATCCAGGCATCCATCCATTCAAAGTATATTGCACACATACAGTTTCTGTCTCACCCACCCAGGCTGTTCTCCTTCCACCCATCCTTGCTTCATCATTCACCCAGCCATGCACCATACCATTTTCTTACCTTCCCAGCCACCTCGGGGACCAAGCAAACACATATCATTCTTCTTTGTCAGTCATCATTACATTTCTCGTGCTTCCACACTTACTTACACCCTTCTTTCGCTTTTCGTTCATCCCATCCATCAAGTTCACCTCAGATCTGATTGGGATTCTTCTCGCCAAAAACTTCACAGCTAAGTCGAAGTACATTTAGAGGAGGCTACTACCTGCTTTTTTTATAATACACCCGTGCAGAAAGCACACTCTGCAGTCTTCAATCTCAATGACTAAGGAATGTATAGCTTACCTCTGCCCGCCACCACCGTGTGAACCCTCACAGGCATGTCCTTTTCCGGCACTTGCACCGCCTCCTCCCCAGAGTTGTCCTCCTCGTCCAATGCCACCACCTCCGCGCTGGCCCCGTCTCCAGATGTTCCACCTACAAAGTACATTTAATAATGTTAGAATACACCACTCACTACTATATAATATTTGGTCTAGGAGGAAGAAAGAAATGTGAAAAAAAGTGTACAATTTAATAATTTTTGACTGTGTACTCTAGAGTAAAAATGTCCCTTTTTCCAGGGAAGGCTGTTGTCTTGCTGCACTTTTTGGCACAACTGATGAATGTTTGCTTTTTACTTTTTAACACGCACCACTTTTTCTCCTAACAGACAGAACCTTGACTTCTAAGAACACGAGCAGGATCAAGTTCAAACCAGGTGAGAGCTCGGCTCGACCACAAGAAATGTGTCCAATTAATCGTCAGCACTAAGCACTTTTCCATTTTCAGTTACACGTTCACTTTTATGACAAACTTGAATTTAATAAATGTGTTTACTTTTAATAAAGCTTTTAAACTTAAATAGACTCTGTGGTTTTTGGTCCTCCAGACTAGAGTGGATGAGCTAAAGGTTTTCGAATTTTTGCAAGCATGAGTCCGTGCCTCTGCCATCGGTGACTTTGGGAGCTAAATGACTCTGCCACACTATCTAGTCAGTAAGGAGATTGGGGGTTCAACTACAAAGTCTGTTATCACTGAGGTATGTGGAAAGTCTAACAGTTACAGCACCTATTATAATTGATAAGCTAAGCGATGCATTATTTAGTGTCCATAGTTCTGTTTGTGCAGATTTGTCCCTGCAACAGTAGTAGAATGGATTGTCCTATCCAAACCAAAAGTAAAGTAGTATCTTATTATTTCTTGGTGGTGGTCATTCACCTTTTTATTGTTGGCAATGGTCAAAGCATAAACATTTAGAATACTTGAAAAGACATTATGGACAATCCCAGAGGACTACACTCAGTGCATAGAGCTATTGCTGACTAGAATGGGAGTCCAATGGAAATGCCAAATGTGCAATCTTAGTTAGCTACACAGACAGACTAATAAGAATAATCTAGTAATACCACACGGAGTCATAGGGATAAGAATTTAGATCCTGTCTACAAGAAGATCAAAGACGATTTAGAAAAAATCGAATGAGGAACGCTAGGAAAAAATAAGTACTCTATATTAAAATTAAAACTTACTGGGGCCAGCAAAGGAGCCCTCGACTGCCCGGTCCTGGCCTGCAACAGCACCCTCCTCCTCCTCCTCCTGTGTCCTCCTCTTGCCCCTGGGGGAAGCTGATGTACAACATGAAAGAAAGAAAAACAGAAAACATGGATGATATTTATTTCTCAACCAAATCAAACATTTAAAAAAGAACTAACAAAGTAACAAAATATTTTTGCGAAATAGCAAATAGGGAACGACTCCACGGGATATATTATTGACCAATCTCATGTGGTCGACTACGTCATTACTTTAGTATTGCTTGATTTGCGGACCGTCGAATTGGAAACTACCCTATGTAACTCACTAAACAAAGTACTAAAAAGGTTTGCCTAGGATTGGCAGGCAGCAGTCTGCAGCACGCAAAGTGACAGCCAAAGTCCATCGTGATTGAAGATCAGCGACAACACTAAAGTTTCCTACTACATTCACCAGTCATTAAAATACTCAAACTATTAATCCACCACCACTATTTCTTCTTATCGCCATGTGTACAAAGGAAGGACTGGACTTGAGTCTGTAGGGGCTGATTTATAAGGCCCTTGCGGCTCTTTTGCTCCATTGTTGCGTGACTTTTGTGACGCAGCGACAGCACAAAAGAGGCGCAATGGTGCGGCGTATATTAACAACGTGACGCATCTGGGAGATGCATCACGTTGTAAAGCCCTGCGCCAATAGGGGTGTTCCGGCGCAAGGGAGGGCGTTCCTGCGCAGGAACGCATCCTAAAAGTGGCTGAGGGAAATCTACAAGATTTCAATCAGTCACTTTGAGGACAATGATGCGTGACTCAAACCCTGCGCCTGCTTGAAGCAGACGTACGGCTTGACGCAGCATTGGGGAGATAGGGCACCCCAGAGAATTGATGGAGCTGCACCATCGTTGCGACGCAACTCCAGCAATGCGCCACCTTTACGGCACAGATGCGTAACGCTTTGGTGACGTTTTGGGCCCATGGCGCGCCGCATTGTAATACGGCGCACCATGGGTGATGGTGGCGTGACGCACAATTACTGGCGCATCCCTGCAACTTTGCAGGGATGCGCCGGTAATTAAAAATCTGAACCTTAGTGTGTAGCATTGCGCAGTTCTTTCAACTACACTCATACATAATTTCACAGGCCAATGAAATGAACACAAAATCTAAAACAAATAAGCATAGTAGCAACACTACTGAGAAGGAGAGCAGTGTACCTGAAATGCACAGAAGATTTTGAAATAAAATGTACCTACAATGTAATGAGCAGCATTATTGCTCTTGGTAAAAAACAAAAATTTGCAATATAATAACACAGCAGGAGAAAACATAGTAGTAAAGACATAGCTACTACTACTCACCAAGCCCGGGGATCTCAAGGCCAAGGAGGTCGAGCAGATCTCGCTCACGGGTCAGGACATCCGTCCAGCGGTGGGTGGCCTGGTTGTAGGTGCGCCAGACCCGAGAGTGGTGGTAAATGGCCTGGCACACCTTCTCCCACCGCTTCCGGCGCTCCCGGGCCCCGTACCCGGCACTGATCTTGCCGCCTCCCATGATGGTCCTGGGGAGGCGGCGCTGAACATAAAAAATGAGTTGGGCCACCTCCTCCGGGGTAAAGATCTCCCGTGGCATCACTAGCTCCCCCCTCAAACGCCCGCACGGGAGCCGGACACGGGGTGCGGGACCCTTCCCCTTCTCGGGATGCTTCCCGGCTCCCTTCACCATGGTCTGGGCGGAAAGGAATAAAGAAAATAGAATAGGGAAGAGAAGAAAAGAAAAGAGTTTACAAAAGTAGTTTAAAATTAACCAAAAGTAGCAGTAAACACAAAAATATAGGGCTAGAAAAATAGAGGGATAGATAATAAGTAAAATAGATAAAAAAAAACTTCAAACAAGCAAAGGATGGCAGAGATTGACAGAGGATACAAAGACCATGCCCAGAACCATAGCAATGAATGAGAAACAAGATGGCCGCGCCCGTTCACGACCGCGCGGGTAAGTTCGCGCGAGATTTTCCTTGCGAACACGCGCAAGACTGTACTGGCAAACCGCGGACTTTGCGAGATTACACTTCGCGCCCGGAAACGGAAATACGTCAGGCAAACAAGATGGCTGCGCCCTTGAACGACCGCGAGGGTAACTTCGCGTCTTGCGCTACGAGCGGCTCGCAAAAACGCACAAAACCTTGCCAACTAACACGCCGCAAAAAAAACAAATTGCATATTCGCACGAATTTGCGGCTTCCGAATCCGATCTTGCGCGTGTTCGCACCCCGCGAACCCCGCGAAATTGCAGAAAAACGAGTTTTTCAAAAGTGAAAGCACTCGGCAGGGGCAAGAGTTCAAACTCATCATTAGTAACAATTCCCGGTAGTGCTTCCTGACTGGGGCCCCTCCAGAATTCAGTTGCTAGTTGCAACAATTGTATGACCCTGCTCTGACCCTCACAGCAGGCTCATACAATAGCTACAAGTAGGCCACAAAGAAGGTCCTGGGGAAAAAAAATGCACTGCAACAGAAAGCAAAATTACAGATAAGGAAGCAGGTGCCAGACTGGAATTTTAAAACAGTGACACATTAATAAACTAACCCCAAATTAATTCATCTGAGTTGAAGCAGGGATGGTGTGCTTGCTTTTCCCCCCCATAATCTACAGTAATGATGAACCAGAGGGTGGCATTGATGTAACAGAGGGTTGCAGTGGTGAAACAGAGGGTGCTGGGAACCTGTGATGATGAACCAGACGTAGAAACAACATAATTCGCGACCGTTGCGCGACGAAATGTAAGTTCGCAATTGCGAACTGGTACGAAACCCTCGCGAACTGGCAGAAATCCTTGCGAACACAAAAAAAAAAAAAATCCGCAAATTCGCAAGAATTCGCGGATTTTGCGGATTGCGAGTTCAAAAATCCGCAAATTCGCGAACGCGAGATCCGCAAAATTCGCCCATGCTTACACCCGGTACGCCCGGTGTCGAATAGGTGGGCTATCCCCGGTGTCCACGTTGTGAAGGCACCAGGGGGTGACCCCGGGTGTGAGGGAGAACAAGTTTGTGAACTGCATCAGGAGAGCGCGACAGTCTTGGCGTTGCTCCGGGGACAAGGCATCGGAGAGTCTGACCCCTTCCACTGAGCCATCCTGCTCGTGGGTCCTCAGCAGGTCAGGAAGGGGCTCGGAGTCTTCTTCCGTCCCACTATCGGTAGCCATCAGGAGGCTGAGTTCTGAACGTACGAAGTGGGGTTTGAGTCTGTGGGCGTGGAGGACCCGGAGGGGGTTCCGGGCGGACTCCATGTCGATCAGGTAGGTGACGGGACCCTTGCGCTCTATCACCTTGAAGGGCCCTGTCCATTTGTCCTGTAGGGCACAGGGTTCGACCGGGGACATCACCCAGACTTGTTGTCCCGGCTCGAATTCGATGGAGGAGGCATGTTGATCGTACCATTTCTTCATGTCCTCCTGACTGGCTTCAAGGTTGGCTTTGGCGAGTTCCCTGAATCGCCGGGTCTGGTTGCGAAGGGTCAAGAGATATTTATATACATCTGGAGGAGTCGTCTGGGGGGCCACCTCCCACCCTTCCTTGACCAGGCTGAGGGGACCCCGGACGGGGTGTCCATACAGGAGTTCGAATGGGCTGAAGCCCAGGGATTTCTGGGGGACTTCTCGGTAGGCGAACAGGAGGCACGGGAGCAGCACGTCCCATTGGCGACGTAGGGGTTCTTCTAGGCCCATGATCATTCCCTTGAGTGTGCTGTTGAACCGCTCGACCAATCCATTTCCTTGCGGGTGATAGGGGGTCGTGAATTTGTAGGTGACCCCGCACTGTTGCCAGAGGGACTTCATGTATTTTGAGATAAAGTTCGTGCCCCTGTCGCTGACGACTTCTCGGGGGAAGCCCACCCGCGAGAAGATCCCCATCAGGGCTCGGCCTACTACGGGCGCTGTCACCGTCCGCAGGGTGATGGCCTCAGGATAGCGGGTGGCGTGGTCCACCAGGACCAGGATGAATCGGTGCCCTTGTGCCGTTCGGGGGTCCAGGGGCCCCACAATGTCTATTCCCACCCGTTCGAACTGGGTGGTGACGATAGGAAAGGGTTGCAAAGGTGCTTTGGTCTTTCGGCCGCTCTTCCTGCTGGCCTGGCAGGTAGGGCAGGTTCGGCAGTGGTTGGAGACATAATTTCGCATTTTGGGCCAGTAGAAGTGGGTCACCAGGCGGCTGTATGTTTTGTCTTGCCCCAAGTGTCCGGCAAGAGGCACATCGTGTGCCAAGTTCAAGAGGAAGTCTCTGAAGCGGAGGGGTACCACCAGCACCCGGCTGGCCCCCAGTTCGGCAATCTTTTGCTCACTGTAGAGCAGGTCATTGTCCCAATAAACCCAGTGGGCCCCCGAGGTGTCTCCTGTGCTCTGGGCGAGGGCTTGCTGCCGGAGTCCCTCTAGGGAGGGACAGGTTCTCTGTTCTTGTCGGAATTGCTCCTGTGTAGGGCCGCCCTCTTGACGCCACTGGGCCAGTTCTGGAAGGTCCCGGAGTTGATCAAGTCCTTCCTCGCTGGACTTCGGGGTACCGGGTTCCGGGGCTGCTCCTTCGGGGACAATCGGTGGAGGGGGTTCTGGCCATTCGGGTTCTTCGGAACTGGCGATGGCGCGGGCGGCCATGGATCGGGTCGTTACGCAGACCCATTCGGGGAGGCCCAGCATCCCCAGGTGCTCTCTTCTCTCGACGGCTGCCCAGGGAGAACTCTCGAGGTCGTTCCCCAGGAGGCAGTCCACGGGGGCATCATCGCGGACAGTCACTTTCAGCATTCCGGACACTCCTCCCCACTCGAAGGGGACGCAGGCCATCCGACACAGGCTTTCTGAGTTGTCGGCCGACCGTACGGGGCACAGGATATTTGGTAAGATCTGGTCCGGGGTCACCAGGTGACAGCGGACTGCGGTCACACTGGCCCCGGTGTCGCGGAGGGCTTCAGCCCGGCGTCCATTAATGCTGACTGTTGGACAGGCCACATGAAGGACTTGCTCCCTCCCCGCATTACAGGGCCCGAGCCCCGGCCCACCAGGTATTACCCACAGAAGCAATCCGCACCCCGTCTCATACGGGACTCCTGCCCCCGGACATCTCTGTATCATGGGGCCGAACCACTACCGGCTCCCTCGCCCGGCCCGGCCGCCATCTTGGACACTGCACCACGAGGCCGCGTGGCCTCAGCTCGACCCTAACCCTGGGCCTGGCCAGGCCCCGACATCCCGGCACCACCATCCACCCAGGAGGTGAACGGACCACTTGGCAGGTTGATGGGAGAAAGAAGTGTCGATGGCTCTCCCCCGCCAGGTGCCGATCGCCCCCAGTTCCCCCGGGCGCTGGCTCCACCCCCCTGCTGGGTGTCTGGACTCCCTCATCCCGGACCTCCCGACCTCCAAGTGCGAGGGTCCGGACATCAAAGGGCGCCAGACCTATAACTGGGGCAGCTCCAGAGCAGGAAGGAGTTGTATCCTGGAGTCGAGAGACACCGTGAAGAACTCATCCTTGACGGACTACTGGCGCTGCCGTAGCCCTGCCTTGAGAACTATCGTCTTGCCTGCCGGCGCTGCCGCAACCTTCTGAATCCTTCATCCTCGTCGGGACCAGCTGGCCCTGCCGCGGACCGTTGTAACTACCATCTTCACCGGGACCTGCTGGCGCCGCCGCGGACCGTCGCTACCTACGATCATCTCGGGACCTGCCGGCGCTGCCGCGGCCCGTCCATCTAGAACGCCGAGCTCGAGGTTTGTGAGCTATCCATCATATCATCACCTTTGCCAGATTGGTAACAAGACTGTCCCGCTACCCCATTTCCATCCTAGAGACTAGAATCGAGGGGACCCCTGAGTCCAGACCTCCTTGTACCATTCTACCGTACCTTAAGTTTGCCTATAAAGAACGTAAACCTTATCTTTGTGTGGTGTCCATCTGTGGGGGGGAAGTTACTCGTCTGTACGATCGCTGGAGACGGCTCTCCCCGGAGACCTCTCCTCTTGTCCTCGGCCGACCCTCCCGGTCCGTCTAACATTGGTGGCCAGCGGCGCGATCCGAATCAACGCGTAATCGTACAGAGAGTAGCTCACCCCACGACAAAACCACAATGACAACCAAAGAGAGCGGATCCACCAAGAAATTCCAGATGGAGAAATTGGAAGAGTACAACCATCGTGAATTGAAACAATTCTGCATTGAACTGGGCATTGCTACCACCGGTCTGAGTACTAAAGACGATTTCAAGCACGCCATTGAGTCGTGGGCGGAAACCGGGGCCGTCAGACCCCCGGACCAAAACATTGCAGCATCAGAGAGGAACACCACGGCTCCCGAGGAGCAAAGGACGGGTCTCTCGCAGGAAGAGATCCGAGAGAGAGAAAAAAGCAGACTACATGAGTTGGAAATGGCCCGGCTCAAAATGGACGGTGAACTCAAATTAGCCGAACAAAAACTGAGCCTAGAACATCTGCGGCTCCGAGAAGAACGGGAAGAAAAACAGAGGCAGAGAGAGCTCGAAGAAAAAAGATTGGCGTACGAACACAAGCGCAAACTAGCAGAAATAGACCTACGGAAGCAGAACAAAGAACTGGGGGTGCCCGAGCAGCCGCGCACCCCAGGAGCGACAGAAAAGAAAGTACACATCCCCAAGGATGTCGTTCGAGAGTATTTCCGAGATGACAACATACAACAGTGGTTCAAGGCCTACGAGATCGCCATGACCTCCCACCGGATCGATCAAAGTGACTGGGGAGCCGGTCTATGGGGGAGGTTCGTCAATGAAGGCCGTGATGCCCTGCTACAGCTCCCAGACCATCTGATGACCTCCTATGACCACATGAAGGCTGCCCTCCTCACCCGGTATGGGCTCACACCCGAAATGTACCGCCAGAGGTTCCGAGACTGCACCCGGATCCCGGGTACCACTTGGGTGGAATATGTAAACTATTTCAGCCGAGCCTTCGAGGGTTGGATCAAGGGCAGCCATGTGACGACCTACGAGCAACTTTTTAATCTCATGGTGTGGGAGCATCTCTCTAACAACTGCTTCGTCGAGCTCAGGCAGCACCTCCTCGACAGTAAATTGACGGACCCACGGCAGCTCGCCGCCGAGGCTGACCGGTGGGAAAGCACCCGAGTGGGCCGGAGTGGGCCGCACGATCAGAACCGGAACAACCAAGGTCAGCACCGTCCCCGAGGAGGAGGAGGAGGCCAGGGGCGAGGAAGAGACACCGTCCCGGCCGCTCCCGCTGCCAGCACCCCGCCCCCGGCCAACCGAGGCAACCCCCCGGTACGCCCGGGGTTCCGAGCCAATGTCACATGTCACAGATGCCAGCGAGTAGGCCACTACGCCAATGACCCGAACTGTCCCCAGAACCAAACTCCGAGACCCCGCCAGGTAGCTGCCACCGTCCTGGGGGGAGAACAAATCTCCGAAGAACAGGAAGAAGGCGAACAGGAGCCACAAGAATGGGAACCGGCCGCCATGGTCCTAGCGTGCTTAGGGGGAAGAGACATGGTCCTGCGGGCTCCCCTACCCGCCAACACCAGAAAATATAGTCAATGGGTGAACATTAATGGGCACCGGGCCGAAGCCCTACGTGACACCGGGGCCAGTGTGACGGCCGTCCGCTGTCACCTGGTGACCCCGGAACAGATCCTGCTGAACATTCTCTGCCCCGTCCGCTCAGCCGACAATTCGGAGAGCCTGTGTCGGATGGCCTGCGTCCCCTTCGAATGGGGAGGGGTCTCCGGCATGTTGAAGGTGACGGTCCGAGATGATGCCCCCGTGGACTGTCTCCTGGGGAATGATCTTGAGAGCTCCCCGTGGGCCGCCGTGGAAAGAAGAGAGCACCTGGGGATGTTGGGCCTCCCGGACTGGGCATGCGTAACCACCCGGTCCATGGCCGCCCGTACCATCCCCCGACCAGAAGACCCCGAATGGCCAGCACCTCCTCCACCGATCGCTCCAGTAGAAGACACCGACCATACTAACCCCCCAGAGCAAACTCCCGAAGGGCTCGCTCAGCCCCAGGACCTTCCCGGCCTGGCTCAGTGGCATCAAGAAGGGGGGCCCACTCAGGAACAGTTCCGTCAAGAGCAGAGGACCTGTCCCTCCCTCGAGGGACTCCGCCAACAAGCCCTCGCCCAGAGCGCAGGGGACACCACCGGAGCCCATTGGATCTACTGGGACAACGACCTGTTGTACAGTGAACAGAGAATCGCAGAGTTAGGGGCCAGTCGAGTGTTGGTGGTGCCCCTCCGTTTTAGAGACTTCTTGTTAAATTTGGCCCACGATGTCCCCCTGGCTGGACACCTGGGTCAGGACAAAACCTACAGTCGCCTGGTGACCCACTTCTTCTGGCCCAAGATGAGAAACGACGTCCTCAACCACTGCCGGTCCTGCCCCACGTGCCAGGCCAGCGGGAAGAGCGGCCGCAAACTGAAAGCACCTCTACAACCCTTCCCAGTTGTCACCACCCCGTTCGAGAGGGTGGGAATAGACATTGTGGGGCCCCTGGACCCCCGTACAGCACAAGGACATCGGTTCATCCTGGTACTGGTGGACCACGCCACCCGCTACCCCGAGGCCGTTCCCCTGCGAACCGTAACAGCCCCGGCGGTTGGCCGGGCCTTAATGGGGATCTTCTCCCGGGTGGGCTTCCCCCGAGAAGTCGTCAGCGACAGAGGCACAAACTTTATTTCCAAATATATGAAGTCCCTCTGGCAACAGTGCGGGGTCACCTACCGATTCACGACCCCCATCACCCTCAAGGAAACGGACTAGTCGAGCGGTTCAACCGCACGCTCAAAGGGATGATTGGGGGGTTGGAAGAGCCCCTCCGTCGCCAGTGGGATGTGCTACTGCCGTGCCTCCTCTTCGCATATCGAGAAGTCCCCCAGAAATCCCTCGGCTTCAGCCCGTTCGAACTCTTGTATGGACACCCTGTGCGCGGGCCCCTCAGCCTAGTCAAAGAAGGTTGGGAGATGGCCCCCCTAAAGACCCCTCCAGATGTCTTCAAGTACCTCCTGACCCTACGCAATCAGACCAGGCGATTCAGAGAAATGGCGAAGGCAAACCTTGAGGCCAGTCAGGAGGACATGAAAAAGTGGTACGATCAAAATGCCTCCTCCATCGAATTCGAACCGGGCCAACAAGTGTGGGTGATGTCCCCCACCGAACCATGTGCCTTGCAGGACAAGTGGACGGGGCCCTTCAAGGTGGTCGAGCGCAAGAGCCCCGTCACCTACCTCATCGATATGGAATCCCCACAGAACCCCCTCCGGGTCCTCCACGCCAATAGACTCAAACCCCACTTTGTGCGCTCGGAGCTCAGCCTCCTGATGGCTACAGACACCGGAACAGAAGAAGACTCCGAACCTCTCCCTGATCTCCTAAAGACCCGGGAGAAAGATGGCTCCGTGGACGGGGTCCGACTCTCAGATGCCCTCACCCCGGAACAGCGCCAAGGCTGCCGGGACCTCCTGCTGCAGTTTGCGACCCTGTTTTCCCTCACCCCAGGGGTCACCCCCTGGTGCTTGCATGACGTGGACACTGGGGACAGTCCCCCTATCAGACATCGGGCGTACCGCATACCAGATCGGGTACGGGCCTGCATCCAAGAGGAGGTGTCAAAGATGCTCACGCTCGGGGTCAGCGAGCCCTCGGACAGCCCCTGGGCCAGCCCGGTCGTGCTGGTCCCCAAAGCGGCTGCCCCCGGCACCACCCCTGAGCTCCGATTCTGCGTCGACTATCGGGGCCTGAACGCTGTCACCAGAACCGACGCTCATCCCATCCCCCGAGCAGATGAACTAATCGACCGCCTGGGGGCTGCCCGCTACCTCAGCATCTTTGACCTAACAGCGGGCTACTGGCAGATCGGTCTCACCCCCCAGGCTCAAGAACGATCCGCCTTTTCCACCCCCGATGGCCACTACCACTTCAAAGTCATGCCATTCGGCATGAAGAATGCTCCAGCTACTTTTCAGCAACTGGTAAACCAGGTCTTGGCGGGACTTGAGGAGTTCAGCGCCGCCTACCTGGACGATATCGCTGTGTACAGCCGCCACTGGTCCGACCACCTCGACCACCTCCGAGAGGTCCTACAGGCCCTCCAACGGGCCGGCCTCACCATCAAGGCCAGCAAGTGCCAAATTGGTCAGGGGTCCGTAACCTACCTCGGACACCAGGTGGGAAGCGGTATGGTGGCCCCCCTTCAACTCAAGATCGCTGCCATCCAGTCCTGGCAGCCTCCCGTCACGCAGACCGAGGTCCGAGCCTTCTTGGGGCTCACCGGCTACTACCGGCGGTTCGTGAGGGACTATGGCCGCATCGTGGGGCCCCTCACGGAGCTCACGTCCAAGAACCACCCGAAGACGGTCAACTGGACCCCAGACTGTCAAGCGGCCTTCGAGAGGCTGAAGGCCGCCATGTGCACTGCCCCTGTGCTCCAGGCCCCCGACTACAGTCGGGAATTCATCGTACAAACGGATGCCTCCGACCATGGCATTGGGGCGGTTCTCTCCCAGTTGAACCCCGAAGGACTTGACCAACCAGTGGCCTTCATCAGCAGACGTCTCCTGGCCCGAGAACAGCGCTGGAGCACCATCGAGAGGGAGGCCTTCGCAGTGGTATGGGCCCTCAAAAAGCTCCGGCCCTATCTCTTCGGTACCCACTTCCGGGTGCAGACCGATCATCGGCCCCTGCAGTGGCTAATGCAGATGCGGGGGGAAAATCCCAAACTGTTGCGTTGGTCCATCTCCCTGCAGGGGATGGACTTCACTGTGGAACATCGACCTGGCCAAGACCACGCCAACGCAGATGGCCTGTCACGCTTTTTCCGCCTCGACGAGGAGAGTCCCCAAGAGGATGGGTGACTCTCCCCGCCTTCAGCTGGGGGGGACGCATGTTGGACAGGCCACATGAAGGGCTTGCTCCCTCCCCGCATGACAGGGCCCGAGCCCCGGCCCACCAGGAATTACCCACAGAAGCAATCCGCACCCCGTCTCATACGGGACTCCTGCCCCCGGACATCTCTGTATCATGGGGCCGAACCACTACCGGCTCCCTCGCCCGGCCCGGCCGCCATCTTGGACACTGCACCACGAGGCCGCGTGGCCTCAGCTCGACCCTAACCCTGGGCCTGGCCAGGCCCCGACATCCCGGCACCACCATCCACCCAGGAGGTGAACGGACCACTTGGCAGGTTGATGGGAGAAAGAAGTGTCGATGGCTCTCCCCCGCCAGGTGCCGATCGCCCCCAGCTCCCCCGGGCGCTGGCTCCACCCCCCTGCTGGGTGTCTGGACTCCCTCATCCCGGACCTCCCGACCTCCAAGTGCGAGGGTCCGGACATCAAAGGGCGCCAGACCTATAACTGGGGCAGCTCCAGAGCAGGAAGGAGTTGTATCCTGGAGTCGAGAGACACCGTGAAGAACTCATCCTTGACGGACTACTGGCGCTGCCGTAGCCCTGCCTTGAGAACTATCGTCTTGCCTGCCGGCCCTGCCGCAACCTTCTGAATCCTTCATCCTCGTCGGGACCAGCTGGCGCTGCCGCGGACCGTTGTAACTACCATCTTCACCGGGACCTGCTGACGCCGCCGCGGACCGTCGCTACCTACGATCATCTCGGGACCTGCCGGCGCTGCCGCGGCCCGTCCATCTAGAACGCCGAGCTCGAGGATTGTGAGCTATCCATCATATCATCACCTTTGCCAGATTGGTAACAAGACTGTCCCGCTACCCCCTTCCCATCCGAGAGACTAGAATCGAGGGGACCCCTGAGTCCAGACCTCCTTGTACCATTCTACCGTACCTTAAGTTTGCCTATAAAGAACGTAAACCTTATCTTTGTGTGGTGTCCGTCTGTGGGGGGGAAGTTACTCGTCTGTACGATCGCTGGAGACGGCTCTCCCCGGAGACCTCTCCTCTTGTCCTCGGCCGACCCTCCCGGTCCGTCTAACACTGACCCACTGGCTATATTTCTGCGTGTTGGCGGGAAGGGGGGCCCACGGAATCATGTCTCTTTCCCCTAGGCAGACCAGGGACATGGCGGCTGGTTCCCACTCGGGCGGGTCTGGCTCGTACTCTTCCGTGTCTTCTTGTGTTTGCTCTTCTCCCAGGGCGGCGGCAGTGACCTGGCGGGGCATAGGGCTCTGGTTCTTCGGGCAATTGGGATCATTGGCGTAGTGGCCGGGTCGCTGGCATCGGTGGCAGGTAACGTTGGCCCGGAAACCTGGGCGCATCGGGGGGTTTCCCCTGCCGGCCGGGGGCGGGGCGTTGCTGACAGGAGCCACCGGGACGGCGTCTCTGCCCCGACCCTGGCCTCCTCCTCCCACCCGGGGGCGATGGGGCCCTTGGGCAGCTCTATTCTGTTCGCTGGGCCCGCTTCGGGCAACTCGGGTGCTTTCCCATCGGTCAGCTTCGGCGGCGAGCTGCCGAGGTTCAGTCAGTTTACTGTCGAGGAGGTGCTGCCTGAGCTCGACGAAGCAGTTGTTAGAAAGGTGCTCCCACACAATGAGGTCGAAGAGTTGCTCGTAGGAGGTCACTTTGCTGCCCTTGATCCACCCCTCGAAGGCTCGGCTAACGAAGTTCACGTACTCCACCCAGGTCGTACCCGGGATCCGCTTGCAGTCTCGGAACCGTTGGCGGTACATTTCGGGTGTGAGTCCGTATCGAGTGAGGAGGGCGGCTTTCATGTGGTCGTAGGATGTCATCTGATGATCTGGGAGTGGCAGTAGGGCGTCTCGTCCTTCGTTGACAAACCTCCCCCATAACCCGGCTCCCCAGTCGCTCCGGGGAATCCGGTGGGAGGTCATGGCTACCTCATAGGCTTTGAACCATTGTTGGATATCATTGTTTCGGTAATATTCTCTGAAGACATCCTTGGGGATGTGGACCTCGGGGTCGGTAGTGGCAGGAGGGTTCGGGCGCTCGGGGACCCCGAGATCTTTGTTCTGCTTCCGAATCTCTAGTTCTTTCAGGTTGCGCTCATGCTCGTAGGCTAGCTTTTTCTCTTCTAACTCCCTCTGTCTCTGTTTCTCTTCTCGCTCTTCTCGGAGCCGCAAGTGTTTCAACGTCATCTTTTGTTCCGCCAATTTGAGTTCCCCATCTAATCGAAGTCGAACCAGTTCCAATTCATGGAGCCTGCTTTTCTCTCGTTCTCGGACCTCCTCTGGGGAGAGACCCGATCTTCTTTCTTCCGTCGGTGTGGTGCTCGTTTCGGGTGCCTCGAGGCTTTGGTTCTGGGGTGCAGCCGTACCCGTCTCCGCCCACGATTTCAGGGCGTGCTTGAAATCTTCTTTCGTGCTCAGTCCTGTGGTAGCAATGCCTAGTTCTATGCAGAATTGTTTCAGTTCTCTGTGGTTATATTCTTCTAGTTTTTCCATCTGGAATTTTTCCGTTGTTCCGCTCTCTTTTGTTGACATTGTGGTTGTGTCGTGGGGTGAGTTACTCTCTGTACGATTATGCGTTGGTTCGGATCGCGCCGCCGGCCACCAATGTTAGACGGGGACCCGGAGGGTCGGCCAAGAACAGGGGGAGAGGCCTCCGGTTAGGGCCGTCTCAAGCGATCGTACAGACAAGTAACTCCCCCCCCCACAGATGGACACCACACAAGGATGAAGTCAACACACTTTATATACGGTTCTTGAGGCAAGGTTATCAGCGATACAGTGGGAACAGGACACGAGGGTCCTCTCAATTCTAGTCTCTGTAGGGAAAGGGGTAGCGGGACAGTCTTGGTACCGGTCCGGTACAGGTGCGGAAGGGGGGCGCTCACAATCCTCGAGCTTAGGGGTCCGCAAGGTCGGGCCGCGGCAGCGCCAGCAGGCTAGGATGGTAGTTCTGGAAGGAGGGCCGCGGCAGCGCCAGCAGGCTAGGACGATAAGTTCTCGAAGGAGGGCCGCGGCAGCGCCAGCAGGCTAGGATGATGGTTCACGAGGCAAAGGGCCGCGGCAGCGCCAGCAGGCTAGGATGATGGTTCACGATGCAGAGGGCCGCGGCAGCGCCAGCAGGCCAAGACGAGGGTTCACGTTGCAGAGGGCCGCGGCAGCGCCAGCAGGCTTCAGAGATGGTTTCACAAGGCAGGGCTGCGGCAGCGCCAGCAGTCCGTCAAGGATGAGTTCTTCTCGGGTCTCTCGACTCCAGGATACAACTCCTTCCTGCTCTGGAGCTGCCCCAGTTATAGGTCTGGTGTCCTTTGATGTCCGGACCCTCGCTCTTGGAGGTCGGGAGGTCCGGGATGAGGGAGTCCAGACACCCAGCAGGGGGGTGGAGCCAGCGCCCGGGGAGGCCGGGGGCGATCGACACCTGGCGGGGGAGAGCCGTTGACGCTCCTTCTCCCATTGACCTGCCAAGTGGTCTCTTCACCTCCCGGGCGGATGGTGGTGCCTCGATGTCGGGGCCTGGCCAGGCCCAGGGTTGGGGTCGAGCCGAGGCCACGCGGCCGCGTGATGCAGTGTCCAAAGATGGCGGCTGGGCCGGAGCAATGGTGCTGACGGGGGCCCGGGCCAGCCGATACCGGGGTGTTCGGTGACTGGAGTCCCGTTGGGGACGGTGTGTGGGTTGCCTCGGTGGGTTGCCGGGATGGTGCTTGCGGGAAATACAGGGAGCCGGGGTCCGGGCCCTGTCGTGCGGGGAGGGAGCGGGCCTTCCACGAGGCCTGTCCAACAACCCCCTATGCACTCTGCACTCCCTATGCACTCTACACTCCCTCTGCACTCCCTCTGCACTCTGCACTCCCTCTGCACTCTGCACTCCCTCTGCACTCTGCACTCCCTATGCACTCTGCACTCCCTATGCACTCCCTATGCACTCTGCACTCCCTCTGCACTCTGCACTCCCAATGCACTCTGCACTCCCTATGCACTCTGCACTCCCTATGCACTCTGCACTCCCTATGCACTCTGCACTCCCTATGCACTCCCTATGCACTCTGCACTCCCTCTGCACTCCCTATGCACTCTGCACTCCATATGCACTCCCTTTGCACTCTGCACTCCCAATGCACTCTGCACTCCCAATGCACTCTGCACTCTGCACTCCCTATGCACTCTGCACTCCCTATGCACTCCGCACTCCCTATGCACTCTGCAATCCCTCTGCACTCCCTATGCACACTGCACTCCCTCTGCACTCCCTATGCACTCTGCACTCCCTATGCACTCTGAACTCTGCACTCCCTATGCACTCTGCACTCTGCACTCCCTATGCACTCTGCAATCAGCACTCCCTATGCACTCTGCACTCCCTTGTTGGACAGGCCTCGTGAAGGGGCCGCTCCCTCCCTGCATAATAAGGACCGAACACCGGCTCTCCCGGTGTCACCAGAAGAACCACCCCGGCAACCCACAGAAGCAACCTGCAACCCGTCCCCAACGGGACGCCTGCTCCCGAACACCCCGACATCGGCCGGCCCGGGCCACCGCCAGCAGCATTGCCCCGGCCCAGCCGCCATCTTGGACACTGCACCACGAGGCCGCGTGGCCTCAGCTCGACCCCAACCCTGGGCCTGGCTAGGCCCCGACATCGAAGCACCACCATCCACTCAGGAGGTGAAGAGACCACTTGGCAGGTCAATGGGAGAACGGAGTGTCGATGGCTCTCCCCCGCCAGGTGCCGATCGCCCCCAGCCTCCCCGGGTGCTGGCTCCACCCCCCTGCTGGGTGTCTGGACTCCCTCATCCCGGACCTCCCGACCTCCAAGAGCGAGAGTCCGGACATCAAAGGAGGCCAGACCTATAACTGGGGCAGCTCCAGAGCAGGAAGGCAGTTGTATCCTGGAGTCGAGAGACACCTTGAAGAACTCATACTTGACGGACTGCTGGCGCTGCCACAGCCCTGCCTTGTGAATCATCGTTCCTGCCTGCTGGCGCTGCCGCGGCCCTCTGCAACCAACAACGTCGTCGGGACCTGCTGGCGCTGCCGCGGCCCATCCTTGTGAACCATCGCTCCTGCCTGCTGGCGCTGCCGCGGCCCTCTGCAACCTACACCTTCGTCGGGACCTGCTGGCGCTGCCGCGGCCCATCCTTGTGAACCATCGCTCCTGCCTGCTGGCGCTGCCGCGGCCCTCTGCAACCTACACCTTCGTCGGGACCTGCTGGCGCTGCCGCAGCCCATCCTTGTGAACCATCGCTCCTGCCTGCTGGCGCTGCCGCGGCCCTCTGCAACCTACACCTTCGTCGGGACCTGCTGGCGCTGCCGCGGCCCATCCTTGAGTGAACCAGCGCCTTGCCTGCTGGCGCTGCCGCGGGCCTTCTCAAACAAGACTTATCATCCTAGCCTGCCGGCGCTGCCACGGCCCGACCTTCCAGAACTCCGAGCTCGAGGATTGTGAGCTACCCATCTTGCCACCCCCGTACCAGACCGGTACCAAGACTGTCCCGCTACCTTTTTCCCCCTCAGAGACTAGAATTGAGAGGACCCTTGTGTCCCGATCTCACTGTACCGTTGATAACCTTGCTTCAAGAATCGTATATAAAGAGTGTTGACCTCATCCTTGTGTGGTGTCCATCTGTGGGGGGGAAGTTACTTGTCTGTATGATCGCTGGAGACGGCCCTCACCGGAGGCCTCTCCCCCTGTCCTCCGTCGACCCTCCGGGTCCCCGTCTAACATTGGTGGCCAGCGGTGCGATCCGAACCAACGCGTAATCGTACAGAGAGTAACTCACCCCACGACTCAATCACAATGACAACAAAAGAGAGCGGATCCACAGAAAAATTCCAGATGGAGAAACTAGAAGAGTACAACCACAGAGAGCTAAAACAATTTTGCATAGAACTAGGCATTGCTACCACAGGACTGAGCACGAAAGAAGACTTCAAAAAGGCCCTAGAATCTTGGGCAGAGACGGGTACGACCGTACCCCAAAACCAAAACCTCGAGGTGCCAGAAACGAGCACCACTCCGACAGAAGGAAGGAGATCGGGTCTCTCCCCGGAGGAGATCCGAGAACGAGAGAAAAGCAGACTCCATGAATTAGAGCTAGCACGACTTCGGTTGGACGGAGAACTGAAGTTGGCGGAACAAAAGATAACATTGGAACACTTGCGGCTCCAAGAGGAGTGGGAAGAGAAGGAAAAACAGAGGGAGTTAGAAGAGAAAAAACTGGCCTACGAACATGAGCGCAATCTAGCAGAAATAGAGCTGCGGAAACAGAATAAAGATCTCGGGGTGGCCGAGCGCCCAAACACTCCTGGCACTACAGACCCTAAAGTCCACATCCCCAAGGATGTCGTCAGAGAATATTATCGGAACGACGATATCCAGCAATGGTTCAAAGCCTACGAGATAGCCATGACCTCCCACCGGATTGCTCGAAGTGACTGGGGAGCCGGGTTATGGGGGAGGTTCGTCAACGAAGGGCGCGACGCCCTGCTGCAACTCCCGGACCATCAGATGACCTCCTACGACCACATGAAGGCCGCCCTCCTCACTCGATACGGACTCACGCCCGAGATGTACCGCCAGCGGTTCCGCGACTGCAAACGGATCCCGGGTACAACTTGGGTGGAGTACGTGAACTTTTTCAGCAGAGCATTCGAGGGGTGGATCAAGGGCAGCCAGGTAACCACCTACGAACAACTCTTTAACCTCATTGTGTGGGAGCACCTCTCCAACAATTGCTTCGTCGAGCTCAGGCAGCACCTCCTCGACAGTAAACTGACTGAACCTCGGCAACTCGCCGCCGAAGCTGACCGATGGGAAAGCACTCGAGTTGCCCGAAGCGAGCCAAACAGAACCAACCAAGGTCCCCATCGCCCCCGAGGAGGAGGAGGCCAGGGTCGGGGCAGAGACGCCGTCCCGGCGGCTCCCACCAGCAACACCCCGCCCCCGGACGGCAGGGGAAACCCCCCAATGCGTTCAGGGTTCCGAGCCAACGTTACTTGCCACCGGTGCCAGCGGACCGGCCACTATGCAAACGACCCTAATTGCCCGAAGAACCAGAGTCCTATACCCCGCCAGGTCGCTGCCGCCGCCCTGGGAGAAGAGCAAGCCTCAGAGGATTATGAAGAATACGAACAGGAACAGCCCGAGTGGGAACCAGCCGCCATGTCCCTGGTTTGCCTAGGGGAAAGAGACATGATTCCGCGGGCTCCCCTACCCGCCAACACGAGGAAATACAGCCAGTGGGTAAACATAAATGGGCGCAAGGCTGAAGCCCTACGCGACACCGGGGCCAGTGTGACGGCAGTCCACTGTCATCTGGTAACCCCGGAGCAGATCTTGCCAAACGTCCTTTGCCCCGTCCGATCAGCCGACAACTCAGAGAGCCTGTGTCGGATGGCCTGCGTCCCCTTCGAGTGGGGAGGAGTGTCCGGTATGCTGAAGGTGACTGTCTGCGATGATGCCCCAGTGGACTGCCTCCTGGGAAACGACCTCGAAAGTTCCCCCTGGGCAGCCGTTGAAAGAAGAGAGCACCTGGGGATGTTGGGCCTCCCTGAATGGGCCTGCGTAACGACCCGGTCCATGGCGGCCCGCGCCATCTCCAGTCCCGAAGAACCCGAGTGGCCAGAACCTCCTCCCCCGATCGTCCCGGAGGGAGACGCCCTAAGCACCAATCCCCCAGAACAAAACGACGAAGGGCCCGTTCAACTCCAGGACCTTCCAGAACTGACCCAGTGGCGTCAAGAGGGTGGTCCCACCCAGGAACAATTCCGACAGGAACAGAAGACCTGTCCCTCCCTCGAGGGACTCCGGCAGCAAGCCCTCGCCCAGAGCGCAGGAGACACCGCAGGGGCCCACTGGATTTATTGGGACAATGACCTGCTCTACAGCGAACAAAGAATTGCTGCGCTGGGGGCCAGTCGGGTGCTGGTGGTGCCCCTCCGCTTCAGAGACTTCCTTTTGAACTTAGCGCACGATGTCCCCCTTGCTGGACACTTGGGACAAGACAAAACATACAACCGCCTGGTAACACACTTTTACTGGCCCAAAATGCGAAATGATGTCTCCAACCACTGCCGGGCCTGCCCCACCTGCCAGGCCAGCGGGAAGAGCGGCCGAAAGATCAAAGCACCCTTGCAACCCTTTCCCGTCGTCACCACCCCGTTCGAACGGGTGGGAATAGACATTGTGGGGCCCCTAGACCCCCGAACAGCCCAGGGGCACCGGTTCATCCTAGTCCTGGTGGACCACGCCACCCGGTATCCCGAGGCCATTCCTCTTCGGACCGTGACAGCACCCGTGGTGGGCCGAGCCCTAATGGGGATCTTCTCTCGAGTGGGCTTCCCCCAGGAGGTCGTCAGCGACAGGGGCACGAACTTTATCTCAAAGTACATGAGGTCTCTCTGGCAGCAGTGCGGGGTCACCTACCGGTTCACGACCCCTTATCACCCGCAAGGAACCGGACTGGTCGAGCGGTTTAACCGCACTCTCAAGGGGATGATCATGGGCCTGGAAGAACCCCTACGCCGCCAATGGGACGTGCTGCTCCCGTGCCTCCTCTTCGCCTATCGAGAAGTTCCCCAGATATCCCTCGGCTTCAGCCCCTTCGAGCTCCTGTACGGACACCCCGTCCGGGGCCCCCTCAGCCTGGTCAAGGAAGGATGGGAGATGGCCCCCCAGAAGACCCCTCCGGACGTCTATAAGTATCTCCTGACCCTCCGCAATCAGACCGGGCAATTCAGGGAACTCGCCAAAGCCAACCTTGAGGCCAGTCAGGAGGACATGAAGAAATGGTACGATCAACATGCCTCCTCCATCGAGTTTGAACCAGGCCAGCAAGTATGGGTGATGTCTCCAGTCGAACCTTGTGCCCTGCAGGACAAATGGACAGGACCCTTCAAGGTGGTAGAGCGCAAGGGCCCTGTCACCTACCTAATAGACATGGAATCCCCCCGGAACCCACTCCGAGTCCTCCACGCCAACAGACTCAAACCCCACTTCGTACGCTCGGAGCTAAGCCTACTAATGGCAACAGATAGTGGAACAGAAGAAGACTCCGAGCCCCTCCCTGACCTACTGAGGACCCGTGAAAAAGATGGCTCAGTGGAAGGGGTCAGACTCTCCGAGGCCTTGTCCCCGGAACAACGCCAAGACTGTCGGGCTCTCCTGCTACAATTTGCGAACCTGTTCTCCCTCACCCCAGGGGTCACCCCCTGGTGCCTTCATGACGTGGACACTGGGGATAGTCCACCTATTCGACACAGGGCGTACCGAGTGCCAGATCGGGTGCACACCTGCATCCAGGACGAAGTCTCTAAAATGCTGGCCCTAGGAGTGATCGAGCCATCCGACAGCCCCTGGGCCAGCCCAGTCTTACTGGTCCCCAAGGCTGCCGCCCCGGGCGTCGCCCCGAGCTCCGGTTCTGTGTAGACTATCGGGGCCTGAACGCTGTTACCCGAACCGACGCTCACCCCATCCCCCGGGCGGATGAGCTGGTTGACCGCATGGGGGCTGCCCGCTATCTGAGCATCTTCGATCTAACAGCAGGCTACTGGCAGATCGGCCTCACCCCCAGGGCCCAAGAACGATCCGCCTTCTCTACCCCGGATGGCCACTACCACTTCAAAGTGATGCCATTCGGCATGAAAAACGCTCCAGCGACCTTCCAACGCATCGTGAACCAGGTACTGGCGGGCCTCGAAGAATTCGGCGACGCCTACCTGGACGATATCGCTGTGTACAGTCGTCACTGGGCAGACCACCTTCACCACCTCCGAGAAGTCCTGCACGCCCTCCAGCAGGCCGGCCTCACCATCAAAGCCAGCAAATGTCAGGTTGGCCAGGGGTCCGTGACCTATCTCGGACACCAAGTGGGGAGCGGTCTGGTGGCCCCCCTTCAGCTTAAGATCGCTGCCATCCAGTCCTGGCAACCTCCTGTCACCCAAACCGAGGTCCGAGCCTTCCTAGGGCTCACCGGATACTACCGGTGGTTTGTAAAGGACTATGGCAGCATTGTGGGGCCCCTCACAGAGCTCACATCCAAGAAAAACCCCAAAACCGTCAACTGGACTCCGGACTGTCAAGCGGCCTTCGAGAAGTTGAAGGCCGCCATGTGCAGCGCACCCGTGCTCCAGGCCCCCGACTACAGCCGAGAATTCATCGTCCAGACGGACGCCTCGGATCATGGCGTTGGGGCAGTACTCTCTCAACTCAACGCCGAGGGAGTCGATCAACCAGTGGCCTTCATCAGCCGACGCCTGCTGGCCCGAGAGCAGCGCTGGAGCACCATCGAACGGGAGGCCTTCGCAGTGGTATGGGCCCTCAAGAAACTCTGGCCCTACCTCTTCGGTACCCATTTCAGGGTACAAACAGACCATAGACCCCTGCAATGGCTGATGCAGATGCGGGGGGAGAACCCAAAACTGTTGCGATGGTCCATCTCCTTGCAGGGGATGGACTTCACTGTGGAGCATCGCCCTGGCCAAGACCACGCCAATGCGGACGGCCTGTCACGCTTTTTCCGCCTCGGCGAAGAGAGTACCCAAGAAGATGGGTGACTCTCCCTGCCTTCAGCTGGGGGGGACGCATGTTGGACAGGCCTCGTGAAGGGGCCGCTCCCTCCCTGCATAATAAGGACCGAACACCGGCTCTCCCGGTGTCACCAGAAGAACCACCCAGGCAACCCACAGAAGCAACCCGCAACCCGTCCCCAACGGGACGCCTGCTCCCGAACACCCCGACATCGGCCGGCCCGGGCCACCACCAGCAGCATTGCCCCGGCCTAGCCGCCATCTTGGACACTGCACCACGAGGCCGCGTGGCCTCAGCTCGACCCCAACCCTGGGCCTGGCCAGGCCCCGACATCGAGGCACCACCATCCACCCAGGAGGTGAAGAGACCACTTGGCAGGTCAATGGGAGAACGGAGTGTCGATGGCTCTCCCCCACCAGGTGCCGATCGCCCCCAGCCTCCCCGGGCGCTGGCTCCACCCCCCTGCTGGGTGTCTGGACTCCCTCTTCCCGGACCTCCCGACCTCCAAGAGCGAGGGTCCGGACATCAAAGGAGGCCAGACCTATAACTGGGGCAGCTCCAGAGCAGGAAGGCAGTTGTATCCTGGAGTCGAGAGACACCTTGAAGAACTCATCCTTGACGGACTGCTGGCGCTGCCACAGCCCTGCCTTGTGAATCATCGTTCCTGCCTGCTGGCGCTGCCGCGGCCCTCTGCAACCTACAACGTTGTCTGGACCTGCTGGCGCTGCCGCGGCCAATCCTTGTGAACCTTCGCTCCTGCCTGCTGGCGCTGCCGCGGCCCTCTGCAACCTACACCTTCGTCTGGACCTGCTGGCGCTGCCGCGGCCCATCCTTGTGAACCATCGCTCCTGCCTGCTGCCGCGGCCCTCTGCAACCTACACCTTCGTCGGGACCTGCTGGCACTGCCGCGGCCCATCCTTGTGAACCATCGCTCCTGCCTGCTGGCGCTGCCGCGGCCCTCTGCAACCTACACCTTCGTCGGGACCTGCTGGCGCTGCCGCGGCCCATCCTTGAGTGTACCATCGCCTTGCCTGCTGGTGCTGCAGCGGCCCTTCTCAAACGAGACTTATCATCCTAGCCTGCCGGCGCTGCCGCGGCCCGACCTTCCAGAACTCCGAGCTCGAGGATTGTGAGCTACCCATCTTGCCACCCCCGTACCAGACCGGTACCAAGGCTGTCCCGCTACCTTTTTCCCCCTCAGAGACTAGAATTGAGAGGACCCTCCTGTCCCGATCTCACTGTACCGTTGATAACCTTGCTTCAAGAATCGTATATAAAGAGTGTTGACCTCATCCTTGTGTGGTGTCCATCTGTGGGGGGGAAGTTACTTGTCTGTACGATCGCTGGAGACGGCCCTCACCAGAGGCCTCTCCCCCTGTCCTCGGCCGACCCTCCGGGTCCCCGTCTAACATCCCTATTCACTCTGCACTCCCTATGCACTCTGCACTCCCTATGCACTCTGCACTCCCTATGCACTCCCTATGCACTCTTCACTCCCTATGCACTCTCCACTCTCCACTCCCTATGCACTCTCCACTCTGCAGTCCCTATGCACTCTGCACTCCCTATGCACTCTCCACTCTGCACTCCCTATGCACTCTGTACTCCCTATGCACTCTGCGCTCCCTATGCACTCTGCACTCCCTATGCACTCTGCACTCTGCACTCCCTATGCACTCCCTATGCACTCCCTATGCACTCTGCACTTCCTCTGCACTCTGCACTCCCTCTGCACTCTGCACTCCCTATGCACTCTGCACTCCCTATGCACTCTGCACTCCCTATGCACTCTGCACTCCCTATGCACTCTGCACTACCTCTGCACTCCCTCTGCACTCTGCTCTCCCAATGCACTCTGCACTCCCAATGCACTCTGCACTCTGCACTCCCTATGCACTCTGCACTCCCTATGCACTCTGCACTCCCTATGCACTCTGCACTCCTTATGCACTCCCTATGCACTCTGCACTCCCTCTGCACTCCCTCTGCACTCCCTATGCACTCTGCACTCCCTATGCACTCTGAACTCTGCACTCCCTATGCACTCTGCACTCTGCACTCCCTATGCACTCTGCACTCTGCACTCCCTATGCACTCTGCACTCTGCACTCCCTATTCACCCTGCACTCCCTATGCACTCTGCACTCCCTATGCACTCTGCACTCCTTATGCACTCCCTATGCACTCTGCACTCCCTATGCACTCTGCACTCTCCACTCCCTATGCACTCTCCACTCTGCAGTCCCTATGCACTCTGCACTCCCTATGCACTCTCCACTCCGCACTCACTATGCACTCTCCACTCCCTATGCACTCTGCACTCCCTATGCACTCTGCACTCCCTATGCACTTTCCACTCTCCACTCCTTATGCACTCTCCACTCTCCACTCACTATGCACTCTCCACTCCCTATGCACTCTGCACTCCCTATGCACTCCCTATGCACTCTCCACTCCCTATGCACTCTGCACTCCCTAGGCACTCTCCACTCCCTATGCACTCTCCACTCCCTATGCACTCTCCACTCCCTATGCACTCTGCACTCCCTATGCACTCTGCACTCTGCACTCCCTATGCACTCTGCACTCCCTATGCACTCTGCACTCTGCACTCCCTATGCACCCTGCACTCCCTATGCACTCTGCACTCTGCACTCCCTATGCACTCTGCACTCCCTATGCACTCTGCACTCTGCACTCCCTATGCACTCTGCACTCCCTATGCACTCTGCACTCCCTTTGCACTCTGCACTCCCTTTGCACTCTGCACTCTGTACTACCTATGCGCTCTGCTCTATGCACTCTGCACTCCCTCTGCACTCTCTATGCACTCTGCACTCCCTATGCACTCTCCACTCTCCACTTCCTATGCACTCTGCACTCCCTATGCACTCTCCACTCTGCACTCCCTATGCACTCTCCACTCTGCACTCCCTATGCACTCTGCACTCCCTATGCACTCTCCCCTCTGCACTCCCCATGCACTCTGCACTCCCCACTCTGCACTCCCTATGCACTCTGCACTCCCTATGCACTCTCCACTCTGCACTCCCTATGCACTCTGCACTCCCTATGCACTCTCCACTCCCTATGCACTCTCCACTCCCTATGCACTCGCCATTCCCTATTGTTGGACAGGCCTCGTGGAAGGCCCGCTCCCTTCCCGCATGACAGGGCCCGGACACCGGCTCTCCCTGTATCCTCAGAAAGAACCATCCCGGCAACCCACAGAGGCAACCCGCAACCCGTCCCCAACGGAACTCCAGCTCCCGAACACCCCAGTATCGGCTGGCCCGGGCCCCCGTCAGCACCATTGCCACGGCCCAGCCGCCACCTTTGGACACTGCATCACGAGGCCGCGTGGCCTCGGCTCGACCCCAACCCTGGGCCTGGCCAGGCCCCGACATCGAGGCACCACCATCCACCCAGGAGGTGAAGAGACCACTTGGCAGGTCAATGGGAGAAGGAGTATCAATGGCTCTCCTCCGCCAGGTGTCGATCGCCCCCGGCCTCCCCGGGCGCTGGCTCCACCCCCCTGCTGGGTGTCTAGACTCCCTCATCCCGGACCTCCCGACCTCCAAGCGCGAGGGTCCGGACATCAAAGGAGACCAGACCTATAACTGGGGCAGCTCCAGAGCAGGAAGGCAGTTGTATCCTGGAGTCGAGAGACACCGAGAAGAACTCATCCTTGACGGACTGCTGGCGCTGCCGCAGCCCTGCCTTGTGAACCCATCTCTGAAGCCTGCTGGCGCTGCCGCGGCCCTCTGCAACGTGCACCTTCGTCTTGGCCTGCTGGCGCTGCCGCGGCCTATCCTTGTGAACCATCGCCTTGGCCTGCCGGCGCTGCCGCGGATCCTCTGCATCGTGAACCATCATCCTAGCCTGCTGGCGCTGCCGCGGCCCTCCTTGCTATGAACCATCATCCTAGCCTGCTGGCGCTGCCGCGGCCCTCCTCGTTGTAAGCATTCGTCCTGGCCTGCTGGCGCTGCCGCGGCCCTCCTTGCCGAGAACTATCATCCTAGCCTGCTGGCGCTGCCTCGGCCCGACCTTGCAGACCCCTAAGCTCGAGGATTGTGAGCTCCTTCTTGCCGCCCCTGTACCAGACCGGTACCAAGACTGTCCCGCTACCCCTTTCCCTACAGAGACTTGAATTGGGAGGATCCTCGTGTCCTGACCCCACTGTATCGTTATCACCTTACCTCAAGATTCGTATATAAAGTGTATTGAACTCATCCTTGTGTGGTGTCCATCTGTAGGGGGGGAAGTTACTTGTCTGTACGATCGCCGGAGACGGCCCTCACCGGAGGCCTCTCTCCCTGTACTCGGCCGACCCTCCGGGTCCCCGTCTAACATTGGTGGCCAGCGGCGCGATCCGAACCAACGCATAATCGTACAGAGAGTAACTCACCCCACGACACAACCACAATGTCAACAAAAGAGAGCGGAACCACGGAAAAATTCCAGATGGAAAAACTAGAGGAATACAACCACAGAGAACTAAAACAATTCTGCATAGAACTAGGCATTGCTACCACAGGACTGAGCACGAAAGATGACTTCAAAAACGCCCTGGAATCTTGGGCGGAGACGGGTACGGCCGTACCCCAAAACCAAAGCCTCGAGGCACCGGAAACAAGCACCACGCCGACGGAAGAAAGAAGATCGGGTCTCTCCCCAGAGGAGGTCCGAGAACGAGAAAAAAGCAGGCTCCATGAATTAGAACTGGCTCGACTTTGTTTAGATGGAGAACTCAAATTGGCGGAACAAAAAATAACGTTGGAACACTTGCGGCTCCGAGAGGAGCGAGAAGAGAAACAAAGACAGAGAGAGTTAGAAGAGAAAAAGCTAGCCTACGAACATGAGCGCAACCTAAAAGAACTAGAGATTCGGAAACAGAACAAAGACCTCGGGGTCCCCGGGCGCCCGAATCCTCCTGCCACTACAGACCCCAAGGTCCACATCCCCAAGGATGTCGTCAGAGAGTATTACCGGAACGATGATATCCAGCAATGGTTCAAAGCCTATGAGGTAGCCATGACCTCCCACCGGATTCCCCGGAGCGACTGGGGAGCCGGGTTATGGGGGAGGTTCGTCAACGAGGGGCGAGACGCCCTGCTGAAGCTCCCGGACCATCAGATGACATCCTACGACCACATGAAAGCCGCACTCCTCACTCGATACGGACTCACACCCGAGATGTACCGCCAGCAGTTCCGCGACTGCAAACGGATCCCGGGTACGACTTGGGTGGAGTACGTGAACTTCTTCAGCCGAGCCTTCGAAGGGTGGATCAAGGGCAGCAAGGTGACCACTTACGAGCAACTCTTCGACCTCATTGTGTGGGAGCACCTTTCTAACAATTGTTTCGTCGAGCTCAGGCAGCACCTCCTCGACAGTAAACTGACTGAACCTCGGCAACTCGCCGCCGAAGCTGACCGATGGAAAAGCACCCGAGTTGCCCGAAGCAGGCCCAGCGAACCGAACAGAACCACCCAAGGACCCCATCGCCCCCGAGGGGGAGGAGGAGGCCAGGGTCGGGGCAGAGACGCCGTCCCGGTGGCTCCCGCCAGCAACGCCCCACCCCCGGCTGGCAGGGGAAACCCCCCGATGCGCCCAGGGTTCCGAGCCAATGTTACCTGCCACCGATGCCAGCGACCTGGCCACTACGCCAATGATCCTAATTGCCCGAAGAACCATAACCCTATGCCCCGCCAGGTCGCTGCCGCCGCCCTGGGGGAAGAGCAAACTCCAGAAGACCCTGAGGAGTACGAGGCCGACCAGCCCGAGTGGGAACCAGCCGCCATGTCCCTGGTCTGCCTAGGGGAAAGAGACATGATCCCGCGGGCCCCCCTACCCGCTAACACGCAAAAATACAGCCAGTGGGTCAACATTAATGGGCGCCGGGCTGAAGCTGAAGCACCGTCCCAGACATGGTTTTGTGTATCCTGGGTAGGCAGGGCTTCACAGGAAGGTGACTGCTGAGTGGCACCCCGGTGCTCACTACGCATAGGCCGGTCAGAACCAGTTCCAGGGGCACACCAGCCCTGGCCTGGGGAAAGTCCGGCATGGCAGAGGGGTGTAACCACCCCCCTCCTAGTCCCACCCATAGGCAGGACCTAGTCACCGGGTCAGCCCCCTTTTTTAGTATAAAGATGGGAGCGGGCCCCCTGTTCAAATTAGATCATCTTTGGAATCAAGACACGACTTTCTGCGAAAGACATCAAGATTTCCTTCTTCAAGATTCTCCCTTGTGGCTAAGGAGTAGTCACCCTGCATCAAGCGGGCACCATCCTAAGAACACTGCGGTCTTCTGCAAGTCCTTCTTCACGAATCCGACGACCCAGCTCAACGAGACCCGGCTTCCCTGGCACCTCTGACCTCTACTCACCTCTACAGCAAAGCTGAGAACTGTGAGTGCGACGAGACCTCGAGGGACCGACGATCGCCAAGACTGCACGACTTCTTTGCAACAAGCCCACCGTGTGCTCCACTGGTGAGTGCTTTGGGGTCCGAGAAGCCCCAACCCTGAGCAGCTCCAGCACCGAAGATCAGCCCTCCAGCATCTCCACGATCTGCGTGGGGCCCTTCTGCTTTTGCCTGCTCACCGCGCTGTGTGGCTACTAGCCGGCTGGCTTGTGGCCTTCTTCACGATGCCCGACGACATCACTGCTGCTGGTCTGGTTGCTCCAGACTGGCCCTTGCTTCCTTCTTCAAGAGAGGCACCCCGGACCCTCCTGGTCCACTCCAGACGCCATTTTGAGTCCACCGCGTGGGCTTGAATTTGCCAAGGCTTTGTTGCCCAATCCTGGGTCCAGCGACTCCGACAGCTTCATCCATCGTGGGACAGCTCGCTCCTCCATCCTGGTCGCCGACAACGCCTCCTGGTCCGTGAGATCTGCAGAGCACAGCGTCGCCCACACACCTAGTCGAGGTGACTACCATCCGGTGCCCTCCTGGTGCCACCTGACTACTAGCTAGTAGTCACGAACTTGGTCCCCTCTGCTTTCAGGTATCTTCCATCTTCAAGATCCAGGCTTGGATCACTTCGAACTCTCTTCACTGGTCGCCTGCCAGCATCTTTCTTCCAGGCTCCTGGTCCGTCTACGAGGATTCCCGACGTCTTTTGAGACCTATGCAGCTGCAGCCCCTGGGCTAGGTAACTTCGGCATTTCGGTGCCCCAGCATAGCCTCACTATCCAAGGGTCAGAATCCACTTTCGTTTTCCTCCTACCAGGTCGGGTTCGCTCGAGAACACTAACTTTGTGAAATCTAGCTACCATAGACTTTGTCCCGCATCACGCGTGAGAGTGCACACTCTGCACCCGAGTCCCCTAGGCCTCCTACTAGTAATCTGAAGGTTCAGTAACGTAGTCCTAGCGATTCCAAAGCCTATTAGTACTGTACTTACCTGCTAGTAATTTCGCATTCCACTTTCAGAGTATATGGTTTTCCGTGCCCCTCGGGCATTTGTATATACTGTGCTAACTTAAGTATTTTCATAAGAGTTTTGGTTTGTGCTTAGTACCCTGTCCTCATAAAGAGTACAGGGCTGTTGTGATTCTTAATAAATATCTTGTTTATTTTCATAACACTTGTGTGGTGTCCTTTCACTGGGTATTCAAGGGGTATATGTGTGGTAAACAGCTGGCTTAACACGCCCTCTCGAGTCTTTAGCCTTAGACTGCTCGTATCCATGCTACTAGGATAGCTGGTCTATAAGGTTGACTTACAACCAATCATCAATAAGGGTTGTTGGACTGATACATAGTGTTCACTAGAAGTGTGAGCACTGCATATCAGGCCACCTTCTCACATTGGTGAGCAGCGGTTGGGATTTGAGCTTGCTGTTGTTTTACCACACGTATCCTAAGAATATCTTGTTGAAAGATCACATAAGTACTTCAGGTACATATAACTTAGCTTAGAATACTCTGAGTTCTACTGAACCAGCTGTTGCAGCTCCTCAAGGCTTAGCACACCTTGGCTGCAGCTCTTAGCAAGGGATCAGTAGGCAAACACATAGTGTAGGTAGGTGCATCACTTACACCACACTAGAGTCAGCATGTCAGACAAAGGAGGAAACTCTGAGTCTCCCCTTGTGTCAGTGGACCCTCCACAGGTCCTCACTTCCAAATATGCTGCTCTTAGCTTCCAGGAGATGAGACAAGTGTGTACCTCCAGGAAGCTAAAACATGGGTCTAACCCCACAATTCCCTTTCTGATTGGTCTCTTAGAGACTTATGATGCCAGGAAAGCTGAGAAACTTCTTAGCTCTCCTAATCCAGATGGGAGTATGCCCTCCTTACAGGGTCCCTTTGATAACCATGACCATCCCCTCCAGGAGGCAGATGATGCTGAGGATGAGGATGAGGATGAGTTGTCAGGGGATGAGGCAGATAAGGGACAGGTAGAAGTCAGCAGACTAACCAGGTCCAACTTAAGCAGGCATGAGAATGGTACTAGGGGGCCCCTGGGGCCACTCTCAGGCCAGCTTAACATTGGGAATGGACGAGTTAGGTCCCTATCAAGAGGCTCTGACAGATCCCTTCGAACCAATGGCTCTCACAACTCTTCTCACAGAGGGATGACTTCCCCTCAGAGGAGAGTGTATGAAGCTGAAGAAAGGGCAGTCAAACTGAGGATTGAAAGGGAAGAACTTGCCCTGGCCAAAGAGAGACTTGCCTTTGCTAGAGAGCAACAGTTAAGTGGGGTAGTCCCCACTGGTGGCAGCAATATACCTAGCAATAGGGAAAGGAGTTTTGATACAAAGCACCTGAATAAGATAGTGCCCCCCTTTAAACAAGGGGATGACATCCACAAATGGATAACTGCTTTGGAGAGGGCCTGCACTGTGCAGGGTGTTCCCCAAAGTCAGTGGGCAGCTATCTTGTGGCTCTCCTTTGAAGGTAAAGGTAGAGATAAGCTCCTCACTACAAGAGTGGAGGATGCTAACAATTACCAAATCTTGAAAAATACACTGGTTGATGGGTTTGATTTAACCACTGAGCAGTACAGGATGCTGTTCAGAGACACCCAGAAAACTCAGTCTCAAGATTGGTCTGACTTTGTTGATTGTGCCACTAAGTCTTTTGAAGGCTGGCTACTGGGTAGTAAGGTTACTGATTTTAAAGGATTGTACAATCTAATTATGAGGGAGCAAATCTTAAGTAATTGTCAGAACCAGTTATTACACCAGCACCTGGTAGACTCTGATCTGACCTCTCCACAGGAATTGGGTAAGAGGGCAGACAAATGGGTCAGAACCAGGGTCAGGCCTAAGAACCAGGGTGGTGACCAGAAGAAGGAATCAACCAAGCCTCAAGAGAAGGGTGGGGATAAATCCACAGAGAAGACTTCCCAAGGGCCCCAAAACTCCAACAAGGGTGGTGGGTCCCAGAACACACCTTCAGAACAGAAGAAACCTTATTGCCATACCTGTAAACAGGTGGGCCATTACAAAAGTGATGCCAGTTGCCCTAAAAATGGCAATAAGGGAAATATACCCCCAGGTAATACTCCTAAACCTCCTATTACCACTAGTGGTAATCCCCCAGGTGGTGGGAGTGCCCCCAAGAATGTGGTGGGCATTACTTTGGGCAATCAGGAGGACTATGGCCTAGCCAGGTCCCCTGACCACACTCTTGTCTGTGAGACTGGCATGGGGTTTGCCAACTTCACTACTGGACCCCACATTTTGGGAAAGTATAGACAAGAGGTCATAGTGAATGGTCAGAAAGCTGAGGCTTTCAGAGACACAGGGGCCAGCATCACCATGGTGATTGACCATCTGGTCCCCTCTGCTCAACTGACCCCTGGTTTTACTTATCAGGTGACAGACATTCATGGAGTGAAGAGAAGGCATCCCATGGCAGTAGTCAAGCTCAGCTGGGGTAATGTCACAGGGCCCATTAGAGTGGCAGTGACAGATAACCTACCTGTAGATTGCTTACTGGGGAATGACCTGGAACTCTCAGCATGGGCTGAGGTGGAGCAAGAAACTCACTCCAGAATGATAGGCCTATCCAGACAGGTTAGTGGGGCAGTAATAGCTACAGCCCCAGTCCAAGCACCATTCCTCCCTGAAAAGGTTGGAAGGGCAGTGGTAGCCACTGCCCAGGCTCAGACAGACTTTCCAGAACAGGATAGGAGGGCTGTGACAGTCACAGCCCAAACACAAACTGAGTGCCCTCCTGAAAAGGTTGGCAAGGTTGAAATGGTCTCAGCCTCTACTCAAACAGATAGTGAGGTTGTGAAGCCTGAAACAATGGATCACTCCACTCAAACAGAGAGCATTGAGGAGGAAGAAGAGTCTTCCCCCTCCCAGACACTAGGCGAGAGCCAGCCTCCTCAGGGAACTGACTCTACCCCTGTTGAAGGAACTGCCCCAGAGGTAGTCAGGCCTAGCCTGGCAGAGCCCCTGATGGCAGTGGACCCTTCCCAGGTGGGACCCAGTCTGGAGCAGGTAACCTGCACCTCTCTACCCTGCCTCAGTCAGCCCAGGGCTGTGGAGATCAGGGAGGCCAGTGGTGGACCCCAAAGGGCCCCCTGTCCAAAAGAACCCCTTAATCAGCAGATTAGGATCACTGAAGCTGGTAAACCTAGCCAAGTTAAAAGAAATCAGACTCCTGAGGGATCCCCCATAAAAGTAGTTAGGGACCTCCCACAGCTGGACACTGTTGGGCACAGCCAAACATGGGGCCTAAAAACCCCAGACCTGACCTGTCCCTCCAGTAAGCCAAACAGAGGGACTCAGCCTCCAGCTTTAGGTAGCCAGAGGCTGACCCTTAGAGCTCAGTGCATCTCAGCTAAAGAAAGAAAGGCACACATTGTGAGAAGTTGGCCCGATATGCAGCGTTCGCTATTCTAGCGACCGCTATGTATCGTTCCAAACGACCCTTATGGTGATTGGTTGTAAGTCAACCTTTAGACCAGCTATCCTAGTAGCGTGGATACGAGCAGTCTAAGGCTAAAGACTCGAGAGGGCGTGTTAAGCCAGCTGTAATACCATCACATACCCCTTGAACACCCAGTGAAAGGACACCACACAAGTGTTATGAAAATAAACAGTATATTTATTAAGAATCACAACAGCCCTGTACTCTTTATGAGGACAGGGTACTGTTAGACGGACCGGGAGGGTCGGCCGAGGTTACGGGGAGAGGTCTCCAGGGAGAGCCGTCTCCAACGACTGTACAGATAAGTAACTTCCCCCCCACAGACGGACACCACACAAGGTTGAAGGTTAACGAGACTTTATATGCAATTCTTAGGTTACGAGGATGGATACAAGGAGGTCTGGACTCAGGGGTCCCCTCGGTTCTAGTCTCTGGTTTAGGAAAGGGGTAGCGGGACAGTCTTAGTTACCAATGAGTACAAAATAGCTCTCAATCCTCGAGCTCGGCGTTCTAGATGATCGGGCCGTGGAGGAGCCAAGCAGGTCCCGAGATGGATGAAGGAAGGACGACGGTCCGCGGCGGAGCCTGCAGGTCCCGGTGGAAGATGACGGTTACAACGGTCCGCGGCCACGCCAGCAGGTCCCGACGACGATGAAGGATGAAGGTTACGACGGCTGTGGCAGCGCCAACAGGCAGGACGATGGTGCACAGGACAGAGCTATGGCAGCGCCAGTAGTCCGTCCAGGATGAGTTCCTCTTTACGTCTCTCGACTCCAAGATACAACTGCCTTCCTGCTCTGGAGCTGCCCCAGTTATAGGGCTGGTGCCCTTTGATGTCCGGACCCTCGCACTTGGAGGTCGGGAGGTCCGGGATGAGGGAGTCCAGACACCCAGCAGGGGGGTGGAGCCAGCGCCCGGGGAGGCGATGGGCGAGCGGCACCTGGCGGGGGAGAGCCATCGACACCTCTTTCCCTCAGTGACTTGCCAAGTAGCCCGCTCACCTCCTGGGTGGATGGTGGTGCCGGGATGTCTGAGACCTGGCCAGGCCCAGGGTTGAGGTCGATCTGGGGCCAGGCGGCCTCGTGGTGGAGTGTCCAAGATGGCGCCCCAGGCTGGGCGCGTGGGCCGGCAGTGGATCGGACCCTCGAGGTCGGCAGGCTCGAGGGCAGGGGTCCCTGAGGGGACGGAGGACGTGCAATGGTGGTGTGTGGTACTTGCGGGACTGGGCTCAGGCCTGGTTGGGCCGGGGGAGAGCGGCCCTTCATGTGGCCTGTCCAACATGCGTCCCCCCCAGCTGAAGGCGGGGAGAGTTACCCATCCTCTTGGGGACTCTCCTCGTCGAGGCGGAAAAACCGGGACAGGCCATCCGCGTTGGCGTGATCTGGCCCAGGCCGGTGTTCGACTGTGAAGTCCATACCTTGCAAGGAGATGGACCAGCGTAGCAACTTTGGGTTCTCCCCCCGCATATGCATCAGCCATTGCAGGGGTCGGTGGTCGGTCTGCACCCGAAAGTGGGTGCCGAAAAGGTAGGGCCGGAGCTTCTTGAGGGCCCATACCACAGCGAAGGCTTCCCTCTCTATGGTGCTCCAGCGTTGCTCCCGTGGTAGGAGTCTCCGGCTGATGAAGGCCACCGGTTGATCAAGGCCTTCGGTGTTCACTTGAGACAGGACTGCCCCAATGCCCTGGTCGGAGGCGTCCGTCTGGACGACGAACTCCCGGCTGTAGTCTGGGGCCTGGAGCACAGGGGCGGAACACATGGCGGCCTTTAATTGTTCAAATGCAGTTTGACACTCTGGGGTCCAGGTGACTTTCTTGGGCTGGTTCTTTGACGTGAGTTCTGTGAGGGGCCCCACTATGGTACCATAGTCTTTTACGAACCTTCGGTAGTAGCCCGTGAGGCCCAGGAAGGCTCGTACCTCGGTTTGGGTGATGGGGGGCTGCCAGGCCTGGATGGCGGCAATTTTCAGCTGTAGCGGGGCCACTAGGCCGCTTCCCACCTGGTGTCCGAGGTAGGTTACAGACCCTTGCCCAATTTGACACTTGCTGGCCTTGATCGTGAGGCCAGCTCGCTGAAGGGCTTGCAGCACTGCTCGGAGGTGGTGGAGGTGCTCGGTCCAATGGTGGCTGTATACAGCGATGTCGTCTAGGTAGGCGGCGCTGAATCCTTCGAGCCCCGCCAGGACCTGATTGACGAGCCGTTGGAATGTTGCTGGGGCATTCTTCATGCCGAAGGGCATGACCGTGAAATGGTAATGGCCATCGGGGGTGGAGAAGGCAGAACGTTCTTGCGCCCGGGGTGTGAGGCCGATCTGCCAATAGCCTGCTGTCAAGTCGAAGATGCTGAGGTAGCGGGCAGCTCCCATTCGGTCGACTAGTTCATCTGCCCGGGGGATGGGGTGCGCGTCTGTTCTGGTGACCGCATTCAAGCCCCGGTAGTCGACGCAGAACCGGAGTTCGGGTGTGGTGCCGGGGGCAGCTGCTTTGGGGACCAGTACGACAGGGCTGGCCCAGGGACTGTCTGAGGGCTCGATGACCCCGATCGTGAGCATCTTGGCTATTTCTTCCTGGATGCAGGCCCGTACCCGGTCTGGCACGCGGTAGGCCCGGTGGCGGATAGGGGGGCTGTCCCCGGTATCCACATCGTGCACACACCAGGAAGTGACACCTGGGGTGAGGGAGAACAGGCTGGCGAACTGTGATAGGAGGGCTTGACACTCCTGGCGTTGTTCTCTGGTGAGGGCCTCTGAGCGCCGGACCCCATCCACGGAGCCGTCTTGCTCTTGAGTCCGGAGGAGGTCAGGGAGAGGCTCGGAGTCTTCTTCAACCCCAGTGTCTGTGGCCATCAGGAGGCTGAGCTCTGTTCGCACAAAGTGGGGCTTTAGTCTGTTAGCGTGGAGGACCCGGAGAGGGTTCCGGGAGGATTCCATGTCGATGAGATAAGTGGCAGGACCCTTGCGCTCTATTACTTTGAAGGGCCCCGTCCATTTGTCTTGCAGGGCGCATGGCTCAGTGGGGGACATCACCCATACCTGTTGGCCAGGTTCGAATTCAATGGATGAGGCATTCTGGTCATACCATTTTTTCATGTCCTCTTGACTGGCCTCTAGGTTGGCCTTCGCTAGTTCTCTGAACCGCCGGGTCTGGTTGCGGAGGGTGAGGAGGTACCGGAAGACATCTGGAGGGTTCTTTAGCGGAGGCATCTCCCAGCCTTCTTTGACGAGACTGAGCGGCCCTCGCACTGGGTGTCCATATAGCAGTTCAAATGGGCTGAAGCCCAGGGATTTCTGGGGGACTTCTCGATATGCGAAGAGGAGGCACGGCAGCAGCACATCCCACTGGCGACGGAGGGGCTCTTCCAACCCCCCGATCATTCCCTTTAGCGTGCGGTTGAACCGCTCAACGAGTCCGTTCCCTTGAGGGTGATAGGGGGTTGTGAATCTGTAGGTGACCCCGCACTGTTGCCAGAGGGACTTCATGTATTTGGAAATAAAGTTCGTGCCTCTGTCGCTGACGACTTCTCGGGGGAAGCCCACACGGGAGAAGATCCCCATCAGGGCCCGGCCGACCACCGGGGCTGTCACAGTTCGCAGAGGAACAGCCTCAGGGTAGCGGGTGGCGTGGTCCACTAGCACCAGGATGAATCGATGGCCTTGTTTTGTGCGTGGGTCCAAGGGCCCCACAATGTCTATTCCGACTCTCTCAAACGGGGTAGTGACCACGGGAAAAGGTTGCAGGGGAGCCTTTAGTTTGCGGCCGCTCTTCCCACTGGCTTGGCACGTGGGGCAAGATCGGCAATGCTGGTGCACATCGTTTCTCATTTTGGGCCAGAAGAAGTGGGTCACTAGGCGACTGTAGGTTTTATCTTGTCCCAGATGTCCTGCCAGGGGGACATCGTGGGCCAGGTTTAACAGGAAGTCTCTGAAACGGAGGGGTACCACTAGTACTCGGTTGCTCCCCAGCTCGGCGATTCTTTGCTCGCTGTACAGCAGATCATTGTCCCAGTAGACCCAATGAGTTCCGGGGGTACCCCCTGCGCTTTGGGCGAGCGCTTGCTGGCGGAGTCCCTCGAGGGAGGGACAGGTCTTCTGTTCTTTGCGAAATTGTTCTTGCGTGGGCCCCCCTTCTTGAGGCCACTGGTCGAGGTTAGCGAGGTCGGTAGGTTGAGCTGGTTCGGCGGGAATGTTACGGTCGGTGTTTTCGGCCGGGGCGACCGGAGGCGGTGGCGCCGGCCATTCGGGTTCTTCTGGGCGGTGGTTGGCACGGGCGGCCATGGAACGGGTGGTGACGCACGCCCAGTCTGGGACGCCCAACATCCCCAGGTGTTCCTTTCGCTCCACGGCGGCCCACGGAGAGCTTTCCAGGTCATTGCCCAGGAGGCAGTCTACGGGGGCATCGTCTCGGACCGTCACTTTCAACATGCCGGAGACCCCCCCCCATTCGAAGGGGACGCAGGCCATCCGACACAGGCTCTCCGAGTTATCGGCTGATCGTACAGGGCAGAGAATGTTCGGTAGATACTGTTCTGGGGCCACCAGGTGACAGCGGACGGCTGTTACACTGGCCCCGGTGTCACGAAGGGCTTCGGCCTGGTGTCCATTGATGCTCACCCATTGGCTGTACTTCTGGGTGTTAGCGGGTAGGGGGACCCGCGGGACCATGTCTTTCCCCCCTAAGCAGGCTAGAGTCATGGCGGCTGGCTCCCACTCTTGATGCTCTTGTTCGTACTCTTCTTGTTCCTCGGAGATCTGTTCTTCCCCTAGGGCTGCAGCGGCCACTTGGCGGGGTCTTGGGCTCTGGTACTGCGGGCAGTTTGGGTCGTTCGCATAGTGGCCGACTCGTTGACATCGGTGACACGTGACATTGGCTCTGTACCCCGGTCGCGCTGGGGTGCTGCCCCGGTTGGCCGGGGGGGTGGTGTTGGTAGCGGGGGCGACCGGGGCATTGTCTCTTCCTCGCCCTTGGCCCCCTCCTCCTCCTCTGGGTCGGTGCTGACCATTGTTGTTCCGGTTCTGTTCGTAGGACCCATTCCGGCCCACTCTGGTGA
Source organism: Lissotriton vulgaris (assembly GCF_964263255.1). Classification (NCBI taxonomy): domain Eukaryota; kingdom Metazoa; phylum Chordata; class Amphibia; order Caudata; family Salamandridae; genus Lissotriton; species Lissotriton vulgaris. The sequence goes on along the minus strand of NW_028251144.1, from coordinate 67,086 downwards.
TCTCCCACCGGTCAGCTTCGGCTGCGAGCTGCCGGGGATCCGTTAACTTGCTGTCGAGGAGGTGTTGGCGGAGTTCAATGAAGCAATTGTTCGACAGATGCTCCCATACCATCAGGTTAAATAGTTGCTCGTATGTCGTGACGTTGCTTCCTCGGATCCAGCCCTCGAAGGCTCGGCTAAAGTATGTTACATAGTCCACCCAAGTTGTACCCGGGATGCGGGTGCAGTCTCGGAACCTCTGACGGTACATCTCGGGTGTGAGACCATAGCGGGTGAGGAGGGCCGCTTTCATATGGTCGTAGGAGGTCATCTGGTGGTCCGGGAGCTGTAGTAGGGTGTCGCGGCCCTCATTGAGGAATCTTCCCCAGAGACCGGCTCCCCAGTCGCTTCTATCGATCCGGTGTGCAGTCATAGCGATTTCATAGGCTTTAAACCATTGCTGGATGTCGTCCTCTCTGAAGTATTCTCGGACAACATCCTTGGGGATGTGTACCTTTTTGTCTGTGGCCCCTGAGGTGGGGGGTCGCTCGGGTACCCCTGCTTCTTTATTCTGCTTGCGTAGGTTGATCTCGGCTAGGTTTCGTTCGTGTTCGTACGCTAGTTTTTTTTCCTCGAGCTCCCTTTGTCTCTGTTTCTCCTCTCTTTCTTCTCGGAGACGCAGGTGCTCTAAGTTGATTTTTTGTTCGGCCAACTTAAGTTCAACGTCCATTTTAAGTCGGGCCATTTCTAGTTCGTGTAGTCGGGTCCTTTCTCTTTCCTGGATCTCGCCTTGCGAGAGACCCGTTCTTTGCCCTTCCGGGGCCGTGGTCGTTTTTTCTATGGTGCTTTGATCAGGGGTTCCGGCAGCCCCGGTTTCTGCCCAAGATTCTAGGGCATGCTTAAAATCGTCCTTGGTACTCAGTCCGGTGGTAGCGATACCCAGTTCGATGCAGAATTGTTTAAGTTCACGATGGTTGTACTCCTCCAATTTCTCCATTTGGAATTTCTCGGTTGATCCGCTCTCTTTCGTGGTCATTGTGACTTCGTCGTGGGGTGAGCTACTCTCTGTACGTTTATGCGGTGATTCGGATCGCGCCGCTGGCCACCAATGTTAGACGGACCGGGAGGGTCGGCCGAGGTTACGGGGAGAGGTCTCCAGGGAGAGCCGTCTCCAACGACTGTACAGATAAGTAACTTCCCCCCCACAGACGGACACCACACAAGGTTGAAGGTTAACGAGACTTTATATGCAATTCTTAGGTTACGAGGATGGATACAAGGAGGTCTGGACTCAGGGGTCCCCTCGGTTCTAGTCTCTGGTTTAGGAAAGGGGTAGCGGGACAGTCTTAGTTACCAATGAGTACAAAATAGCTCTCAATCCTCGAGCTCGGCGTTCTAGATGATCGGGCCGTGGAGGAGCCAAGCAGGTCCCGAGATGGATGAAGGAAGGACGACGGTCCGCGGCGGAGCCTGCAGGTCCCAGTGGAAGATGACGGTTACAACGGTCCGCGGCCACGCCAGCAGGTCCCGACGACGATGAAGGATGAAGGTTACGACGGCTGTGGCAGCGCCAACAGGCAGGACGATGGTGCACAGGACAGAGCTATGGCAGCGCCAGTAGTCCGTCCAGGATGAGTTCCTCTTTACGTCTCTCGACTCCAAGATACAACTGCCTTCCTGCTCTGGAGCTGCCCCAGTTATAGGGCTGGTGCCCTTTGATGTCCGGACCCTCGCACTTGGAGGTCGGGAGGTCCGGGATGAGGGAGTCCAGACACCCAGCAGGGGGGTGGAGCCAGCGCCCGGGGAGGCGATGGGCGAGCGGCACCTGGCGGGGGAGAGCCATCGACACCTCTTTCCCTCAGTGACTTGCCAAGTAGCCCGCTCACCTCCTGGGTGGATGGTGGTGCCGGGATGTCTGAGACCTGGCCAGGCCCAGGGTTGAGGTCGATCTGGGGCCAGGCGGCCTCGTGGTGGAGTGTCCAAGATGGCGCCCCAGGCTGGGCGCGTGGGCCGGCAGTGGATCGGACCCTCGAGGTCGGCAGGCTCGAGGGCAGGGGTCCCTGAGGGGACGGAGGACGTGCAATGGTGGTGTGTGGTACTTGCGGGACTGGGCTCAGGCCTGGTTGGGCCGGGGGAGAGCGGCCCTTCATGTGGCCTGTCCAACAGGTACTAAGCACAAACCAAATCTCTTAGGCAAATACTTCAAGTGCACAATTAAGACAAGTGTCCGAGGACACGGAAAGTTTAGTGGTCTCGGGCAGACCCGATAAGGCAAGTCGGAAGCGAGGGACTCAGGACCCTAGAGTAAAGAGGCTATGCAGGCACCGAAATGCCGAGTTACCTAGCCACGAGGGCTGCGGCTGCACAAGTCTTACAGGCGTCGGGGTCTTCGCTGACGAGCCAGGAGCCGGAAGAAAAGGAGTTGCTGGCCGGCGACCAGTGATGAATAGTTCGTAGAGATCCAAGCCTGGATCAGAGATCGATGACACCTGAAAGCAGAGGGGACCAAGTTCGTACTACTAGCCAGTAGTCAGAGGGTACCAGGAGGGCACCGGTTGGCCATCACCTCGACCAGGTGAGTGGGCGACGCTAGGCTCTGCAGTCTCACGGACCAGGAGGCGTTGTCGGCGACCAGGATGGAGGTGCGAGCTGTCCCACGAAGGATGATGCTGTCGGCGTCGCTGGGCCCAGGATTGGGGCAACAAGCCTTGGCAGATCTCGGGCCACGTGGTGGGCCTAAGATGGCGTCTTGAGTGGACCAGGAGGGTCCGGGATGCTTCTCGCAAAGATGGAAGCAAGGGCCAGTCCGGAGCAACCAGACCAGCAGTGTTGATTGTCGGATGTCGTCAAGGAAGGGCACAAGCCAGCGGCTAGTGACCAGACAACGTGCTGAGCAGCGAGCAGAAGGGCCCCACGCAGATCGTGGAGATGCTGGGGGGCTGCACTACGGTGCTGGAGCGGCTGAGGGTCGGGGCTTCTCATACCCCAGAGCACTCACCAGAGAATTACTTCGATGGTCGTGCTGGTTAAGAAAGCGTGCAGGTTTTGATGATGGCCGGTCCCTCGAGGTCTCGTCGCACCCACAGATCACAGCTGAGCTGATGACGTGGGTAGAGGTCAGAGGTGCCAGGGAAGCCGGTTCTCGTCGAGCTGGGCCGTCGGATCCTTGAGGAAGGACTTGCAGCAAACCGCAGAGTTCTTAGGTGGTGCCCGCTGATGCAGGGTGACTACTCCTTAGTCACAAGGGAGAAATCTTGAGAAGAGTCTCGAATGTCCTGTCGTAGAAAGTAGTTCTTGATTCAAAGATGATCTAATTTGGAAGGGTCCCCGCTCCGGCCTTTATTCTAAAGAAAGGGGTGGGTACATGACTAGGTCCTGCCCTAAGGGTGGGACCAGGAAGGGGGGTAGTTACACCCCTCTCCCCTGCCGGACTTTCCCCAGGCCAGGGCTGTCGCCCCTGGAACTGGTTCTGACCGGCAGATGCGTAGTGAGCACCGGGGTGCCACTCCGCAGTCACCTTCTCGCAAAAGCCCTACCTACCCAGAATACACAAACCCTGTCTGGGACGGTGCGAACACCGCCCTCGACAGGAAACCCTTTGTCCGAGCGCTCCTCGCTGGAGGGACTCCCAGCAGCAGGAGGCCAGACTCGTGTCTGTGGTGGCAGCATCCATTTTGTGGAGCTGAGGCTTTAGTTAACTTTAACCGGGGTTCACAGTTACGTACATGTCGTGTCCCTCTAGAAGGGTGGAATGCTAACCTCGTCGCCAGAATTGGTGAGAGGGCAGCACCCTGATTCGTATGACACCTTACTCGACATGCCTTGATAACGCGACACCGAAGTTACCGATGTGGTACGCGTTATCATGGAACAGCCATTGGGTCTTGATTCCGCAAGCTGCAACCGGGCTCGGCTCGGGCCTGAACCTAGCTCACACGAGCCCACGCACTCTGCCTTCAGGATTTTTAAGGCCTGCCATAGGAGTGACTGATAGGAACTCGGGTGTCCATTGTATGGTTAGATATAGAACTACTATACCTAAAGCGAAGGGTGATTACACGACTTCGCCCCAGCTGTCGTGCAGCCAGTTGTGTCAAATTTAGGAGGCCAGCCAGGGGTGGCATAATACATGCTGCAGCCCCTGGCGGCCCTGGGTACCCCTATGCCCTGAGTTACAGGGTCTGATAAGGTGGCCCAGTACCAATTGGTAAATGCACCTAGGGTACATCTTGTAATTTAGAAAGAGAACAGCCAGGCTGTGGGTCTGATTGGCAGGCCCGCAGCCAGAGAAAGTCGTAAACCAGTGAAACAAAAGCAAAAAATCTGGGTGATCATAGGATTGCAGACCCTACTCTCCTACATGACCCCCCCCAAACGTCGGAACAATAAGCTAACCTTGACCAGGTGAGTCTTCTTGTTCTAAGTGGAAATATCTGGAGAGCCCATCGGCATTGCCATGATCAGTACCAGGTCTATGTTCCACTGTAAAGTCCATCCCCTGTAGGGAAATGGACCACCTAAGCAGTTTGGGGTTTTCACCCTTCATCTGATTTAGCCACAAGAGGGGCTTATGGTCGGTCTGAATCTTGAAGTGAGTGCCAAACAAGTATGGCCTCAGCTTCTTCAGGGCCCAAACCACAGCAAAGGCCTCCCTCTCAATAGCTGACCAATTCTTCTCTCTAGGGGTCAGCCTTCTGCTTATAAAAGCAATGGGCTGGTCTTGACCATCAAAATTCAGTTGAGAAAGAACAGCTCCCACACCCAACTCAGAAGCATCTGTTTGGACAATGAATGGTTTGGAGTAGTCCGGACTCTTAAGGATAGGCGCCGTGCACATGGCCTGCTTTAGGTCATCGAATGCTTTTTGACAGCTCGCTGTCCACTGAACCTTTTTTGGCATTTTCTTGCTTGTCAGTTCGTTTAATGGTGTCACGATGGAACCATAGTTCCTGACAAACTTCCGGTAGTATCCAGTCAGGCCCAAGAAAGCTCGAACCTGAGTCTGGGTGGTTGGAGGAGCCCAGTCCCTGATTGACTGTATCTTGCTCTCCAGTGGCTGAACCTGGCCTCCACCTACAAGGTGGCCCAGGTATACAACCTGTGTCTGCCCTATCTGGCACTTGGTGGCCTTGATAGTGAGGCCTGCGGCTTGCAGAGCCTCTAACGCTTTCCGCAGGTGGACCAGGTGATCCTCCCAGGTGGAGCTAAAGACAGCAATATCGTCCAGATACGCCGCACAGAAGTCATCCAGCCCAGTAAGGACTTGATTCACCAACCTTTGGAAGGTGGCAGGTGCATTTTTCAGACCAAAGGGCATCACCACGAACTGATAATGCCCACCAGGGGTTGAAAATGCGGTTTTAGGCTTGGCGTCCTCAGCTAACCTGATTTGCCAATACCCAGCGGTCAGGTCAAACGTACTTAAGTAGTTGGCCGAAGCCAATCTATCGATAAGCTCGTCTGCCCTTGGTATTGGGTGGGCGTCAGTCTTAGTGACTGCATTGAGACCCCTGTAGTCTACGCAGAACCTCATCTCTCTCTTACCGCCCTGGGTGTGAGGTTTCGGCACTAGAACTACGGGACTAGCCCAAGGGCTATCCGAGGGTTCAATGACTCCCAGCTCCAACATTTTCTGCACTTCACTCTTGATGCAGTCTCTAACGTGATCAGGCTGCCTGTAGATTTTACTCTTGACAGGCAAGCTGTCACCAGTGTCAACCTCATGGGTGCACCAATCGGTCTGACTGGGTGTTAGAGAAAACATATGTCTGAACGACTGAAGAACTTGTTTACAGTCGTTCTGTTGATGTTCGGAGAGGCTGCCACAAAAGACAACACCATCTACCGATCCATCGTCAGGATTCTGAGTGAGCAGGTCGGGGAGAGGGTCACTCTCCTCTTCCTGTCCCTCATCTAGGGCCATGAGCAAACTCATGTCCTTCCTGTCGACATATGCCTTGAGCCTGTTGACATGAAGCACCCTGTGAGGGCTCCGGGGAGTTCCCAGGTCGACCAGGTAGGTGACCTCTCCCTTTTTCTCCAGGATGGTGTAGGGCCCGGACCATTTGTCCTTGAGTGCTGCTGGGGCCACTGGCTCCAACACCCACACCTTCTGTCCGGGCTGGTAAACAGTCAAGACAGCCTTTTGGTCATGCCAAGCTTTTTGGAGTTCTTGGCTGGCCTTAAGGTTTTCAGATGCCTTCTCCATGTATTCAGCCATCCGCGAGCGGAGGCCAAGCACATAGTCCACTATGTTGGCTGCAGGCTTTTTGAGAGGTCTCTCCCATCCTTCCTTCACCAAACACAGGGGTCCTCTTACAGGATGCCCGTACAGAAGTTCAAAAGGGCTGTCCCCTTCTGTGGGACCTCTCTGTACGCGAACAAAAGGCAGGGGATCAGGACGTCCCATCTACGCCGAAGCTTTTCCGGTAGTCCATGAATCATCCCTTTTAGGGTCCTGTTGAATCTCTCAACAAGCCCATTGCATTGTGGATGATAGGGTGTAGTGAACTTGTAGTTGACACCACATTCCTTCCACATAGCAGTTAAGTAGCTCGACATAAAGTTTGCACCTCTGTCGGAGACGACCTCCTTAGGGAAGCCCACTCTGGAGAACACTCCAACTAGGGCTCTTGCCACAACAGGTGCTGTAGTGGTCCTAAGGGGAATAGCTTCAGGATACCTGGTGGCATGATCCACTACCACCAGTATAAACTTGTGCCCTGATGCTGTCGGAGGTTCCATGGGACCGACGATGTCGATCCCCACCCGTTCAAAGGGCACCCCCACCACAGGCATTGGTATAAGGGGGGCCTTTGTCATGCCACCTGACTTACCACTGGCTTGGCAAGTGACACAGGAGCGGCAAAACTCCTTGGTATCTTCGTTCATGTGAAGCCAGTGAAAGTGCGAGACAAGCCTGTCCCACGTCTTCGTCTGGCCTAAGTGACCTGCTAAGGGAATCTCGTGGGCCAAGGTAAGTAGGAAACCTCGCTGAGACAAGGGTACAACCAGCCTCCTGGTCATGCCAGGCTTGGGGTCTCTTGACTCAGTGTACAGGAGTCCATCTTCCCAGTATACCTTGTGGGTACCTGTGGCGTTCCCAGCAGCCTCAGCAGCAGCCTGCTGTCTGAGGGGTTCAAGAGAAGGGCAGTCTAACTGGTCCTTCCCCAGGTCCTCCCTTGAGGGTCCCCCTGAACCCAAGAATTCAACTTGATCAAGTTCGAACTCTCTAGGCTCAGTTTCCCTCAATTCCTGTAGGTCAGCCTCCTCTGAGACTTGATCCACGACCTGGGGCAAGGGGGAAGGCGCAGCCTTAACCCTACCGCTCTTTTTCTTGGGAGGTGTCTGGTCCATTGTTCCAGGATCCAGCACCTGTTCAGTGGGGCATTTTCTGACCTGTGACCTGGTCACAGCGAACACATGTGCTGGCAAGCCTAACATTTCCATGTGAGTCCGGTGCTCCACTTCTGACCATTGTGATGACTCCAAATCATTGCCCAACAAACAATCCACTGGGAGGTCTGAACTAACTACAACCTTCTTTTGGCCAGTTACCCCTCCCCAGGAGAAAGCTACAATTGCCATACTGTGATTGGTAGTGACATTGCTTGCATTGGTCACCAGGAATTCTGTACCTGGCATGATCTGTCCAGGGTCCACAAAGTTAGGTGTCACCATGGTGACACTGGCACAAGTGTCCCTATAGGCCTGAGCCATTTTTCCATTTATGAAAGGCGTCTGTCTGTATTTGCCCAAAGTATTGGGGCTTACGTCAGGGGATATATCCACATCCCCTGTACTGACAAGGACAGCCTGAGTGAGTGTACCAACTAAGTTGTCACGCCCCTCAGAACCCAGGGTTAACCCTACTAAACCCTTGGGAGGTGCACTACCACTGCTGACTGTACTAGGGGGCACAGGTGCCTTAGGGGCTGCAGTGGCAGGAGTCTGCCCTCCTCCTTTCTTGGTGCACTCACTAAACCAGTGAGATTTACTTTTGCAGTACTGGCACCATCTTTTGGATTGGCCTTCTTTCTTCTTTTGGGGAGCCTGACCCCCACCCTCTTTGGGTTGTTGGGGACCTGTCGAAGACTTCTGGTCATTTTGTTCCCCCTTAGAATCTTTACCCTTCTGGTCTGCTTTCTTCTGACCACCTTGATTCTGGCCCTGGTTCTGTTTAACTCTCGTACGAACCCATCTGTCTGCCTTCTTTCCCAATTCTTGGGGAGAGGTCAGATCCGAGTCGACAAGATGCTGATGCAACAACTGGTTCTGACAATTGTTTAAAATTTGTTCTCTTATCATCAAATTATACAATCCTTTGTAATCAGTAACCTTACTGCCCAGCAACCAGCCCTCAAAAGCCTTAGTGGCACAATCGACAAAGTCAGTCCAGTCTTGAGACTGCGTTTTCTGGGTATCCCTGAACAGCACCCTGTACTGCTCAGTGGTTAGGCCAAACCCTTCAACCAGTGTACTCTTCAAGACGTGGTAATCATTAGCATCCTCTACCCTTGTGGTGAGGAGCTTGTCTCTACCTTTACCTTCAAAGGAGAGCCACAAGATAGCTGCCCACTGACTCTGGGGAACACCTTGCACAGTGCAGGCCCTCTCCAAAGCAGTAATCCATTTGTGGATGTCGTCCCCTTGTTTAAAGGGGGGCACTATCTTACCAAGGTGTTTCGTATCAAAACTCCTTTTCCTATTGCTAGGTACAATGCTGCCACCAGTGGGGACTGCCCCACTTAACTGTTGCTCTCTAGCAAAGGCGAGCTTTTCTTTGGCCAGGGCAAGTTCTTCCCTTTCGATCCTCAGATTAGCTGCCCTTTCTTTAGCTTCGTACACTCTCCTCTGAGGGGATGTCATCCCTCTTTGAGAAGAGTTGTGAGAGCCATTGGTTTGAAGGGATCTGCCAGAGTCTCTTGACAGAGATCGGGCTCGTCCATTCCCAATGTTAAGCTGACCTGATAGTAGCCCTGAGGGTCCCCCAGTACCACTATCATGTTTGCTTAAGTTGGACCTGCTTAGTCTGCCGACTTCTACCTGTCCCTTATCTGCCTCATCCCCAGAGGGATCTTCATTCTCATCATCCTCTACGTCTTCAGTCTCAGTCGAGAGGTGGATGAGGTCAGGATCGTCTCTGGTTCCCTCGAGGGGAGGCATGTCTCCTTCTTGATCTTCCTGGAGTGACACACCTGTCTTAACTCCTTGAAGCTCAGCACAGTATATCTTGACGGGATGACCTGTGGAGGGTTAACTGACACAAGGGGAGACTCCGAGTTTCCTCCTTTGTCCGACATACTGTTTCTAGTGTGGTGTAAGTGATGCACCTACCTACACTATGTGTTTACCTACTGATCCCTTGCTAAGAGTTGTAGCCAAGGTGTGCTAAGCCTTGAGGAGCTACAACAGCTGGTTCAGTAGAACTCAGAGTATTCTAAGCTTTAGTTATATGTACTAACAGTACTTATGTGATCTTTCAACAAGATATTCTTAGGATACGTGTGGTAAAACAACAGCAAGCTCAAATCCCACCCCTGCCACCAATGTGAGAAGTTGGCCCGATATGCAGCGTTCGCTATTCTAGCGACCGCTGTGTATCGTTCCAAACGACCCTTATGGTGATTGGTTGTAAGTCAACCTTTAGACCAGCTATCCTAGTAGCGTGGATACGAGCAGTCTAAGGCTAAAGACTCGAGAGGGCGTGTTAAGCCAGCTGTAATACCATCACATACCCCTTGAACACCCAGTGAAAGGACACCACACAAGTGTTATGAAAATAAACAGTATATTTATTAAGAATCACAACAGCCCTGTACTCTTTATGAGGACAGGGTACTAAGCACAAACCAAATCTCTTAGGCAAATACTTCAAGTGCACAATTAAGACAAGTGTCCGAGGACACGGAAAGTTTAGTGGTCTCGGGCGGACCCGATAAGGCAAGTCGGAAGCGAGGGACTCAGGACCCTAGAGTAAAGAGGCTATGCAGGCACCGAAATGCCGAGTTACCTAGCCACGAGGGCTGCGGCTGCACAAGTCTTACAGGCGTCGGGGTCTTCGCTGACGAGCCAGGAGCCGGAAGAAAAGGAGTTGCTGGCCGGCGACCAGTGATGAATAGTTCGTAGAGATCCAAGCCTGGATCAGAGATCGATGACACCTGAAAGCAGAGGGGACCAAGTTCGTACTACTAGCCAGTAGTCAGAGGGTACCAGGAGGGCACCGGTTGGCCGTCACCTCGACCAGGTGAGTGGGCGACGCTAGGCTCTGCAGTCTCACGGACCAGGAGGCGTTGTCGGCGACCAGGATGGAGGTGCGAGCTGTCCCACGAAGGATGATGCTGTCGGCGTCGCTGGGCCCAGGATTGGGGCAACAAGCCTTGGCAGATCTCGGGCCACGTGGTGGGCCTAAGATGGCGTCTTGAGTGGACTAGGAGGGTCCGGGATGCTTCTCGCAAAGATGGAAGCAAGGGCCAGTCCGGAGCAACCAGACCAGCAGTGTTGATTGTCGGATGTCGTCAAGGAAGGGCACAAGCCAGCGGCTAGTGACCAGACAACGTGCTGAGCAGCGAGCAGAAGGGCCCCACGCAGATCGTGGAGATGCTGGGGGGCTGCACTTCGGTGCTGGAGCGGCTCAGGGTCGGGGCTTCTCAGACCCCAGAGCACTCACCAGAGAATTACTTCGATGGTCGTGCTGGTTAAGAAAGCGTGCAGGTTTTGATGATGGCCGGTCCCTCGAGGTCTCGTCGCACCCACAGATCACAGCTGAGCTGATGACGTGGGTAGAGGTCAGAGGTGCCAGGGAAGCCGGTTCTCGTCGAGCTGGGCCGTCGGATCCTTGAGGAAGGACTTGCAGCAAACCGCAGAGTTCTTAGGTGGTGCCCGCTGATGCAGGGTGACTACTCCTTAGTCACAAGGGAGAAATCTTGAGAAGAGTCTCGAATGTCCTGTCGTAGAAAGTAGTTCTTGATTCAAAGATGATCTAATTTGGAAGGGTCCCCGCTCCGGCCTTTATTCTAAAGAAAGGGGTGGGTACATGACTAGGTCCTGCCCTAAGGGTGGGACCAGGAAGGGGGGTAGTTACACCCCTCTCCCCTGCCGGACTTTCCCCAGGCCAGGGCTGTCGCCCCTGGAACTGGTTCTGACCGGCAGATGCGTAGTGAGCACCGGGGTGCCACTCCGCAGTCACCTTCTCGCAAAAGCCCTACCTACCCAGAATACACAAACCCTGTCTGGGACGGTGCGAACACCGCCCTCGACAGGAAACCCTTTGTCCGAGCGCTCCTCGCTGGAGGGACTCCCAGCAGCAGGAGGCCAGACTCGTGTCTGTGGTGGCAGCATCCATTTTGTGGAGCTGAGGCTTTAGTTAACTTTAACCGGGGTTCACAGTTACGTACATGTCGTGTCCCTCTAGAAGGGTGGAATGCTAACCTCGTCGCCAGAATTGGTGAGAGGGCAGCACCCTGATTCGTATGACACCTTACTCGACATGCCTTGATAACGCGACACCGAAGTTACCGATGTGGTACGCGTTATCATGGAACAGCCATTGGGTCTTGATTCCGCAAGCTGCAACCGGGCTCGGCTCGGGCCTGAACCTAGCTCACACGAGCCCACGCACTCTGCCTTCAGGATTGTTAAGGCCTGCCATAGGAGTGACTGATAGGAACTCGGGTGTCCATTGTATGGTTAGATATAGAACTACTATACCTAAAGCGAAGGGTGATTACACGACTTCGCCCCAGCTGTCGTGCAGCCAGTTGTGTCAAATTTAGGAGGCCAGCCAGGGGTGGCATAATACATGCTGCAGCCCCTGGCGGCCCTGGGTACCCCTATGCCCTGAGTTACAGGGTCTGATAAGGTGGCCCAGTACCAATTGGTAAATGCACCTAGGGTACATCTCGTAATTTAGAAAGAGAACAGCCAGGCTGTGGGTCTGATTGGCAGGCCCGCAGCCAGAGAAAGTCGTAAACCAGTGAAACAAAAGCAAAAAATCTGGGTGATCATAGGATTGCAGACCCTACTCTCCTACACACATGATGAATGGTGATTGGAGGAAGTTGAGCCCAAAGGTAGAGGAGCCTCACTTCAGTACTCTATCCCAGCATCAGCCTTTTACTTTCCCAAGACACACCAGAGACAGAGATTCCCTATGGTGGAGACCCTCAGATACCCTTAGGGTGAGGGGTTGCCTAGTGGACCATGACACAGGGGGAAACCAAGCCAGAGCTGGTCCTTCCTTATATGGCCACTTAGGTAATAGAGGCTTACCTGGACAAGGATAGCCTTATCTCCTTTCGTTTGGGGGGGGGGTTGTGTAGGAAGGTACCTCCTGACTATGGTTGCCCCCCAACTTTTTGCCCTGTGTTTTAGCTGGTTTTTGACATAGTCGACCTGGGGCCCTGCCAATCAGGACCCCAGGCCTACTGCTCTCTCTGTAAAATGGATTCCATGTACCCTAGGTGCATTTCCAATTGGTACTGGGCCACCCTATCAGACCCTGTAACTCAGGGCATGGGTGTACCCAGGGCTGCCAGGGGCTGAAGCATGTATTATGCCACCCCTGGCTGGCCTTCTAAATTTGACACAACTGGCTGCATGACAGCTGGGGCGAATTCGTGTAATCACCCTTTGCTGTAGATATAGTATACCTATATCTAACCCTAAAATGGACACACAGGTTCCTATCAGTCACTCCTATGGCAGGCCTTGACAATCCTGAAGGCAGAGTGCTTGGAATCGTGTGAGATGGTGCTCTGGCATGAGCTGAGCCTGTCTGCAGCTTGCGGAACCCAGTCCTAATAGCTGTTCCATGATATCGCATACCATATACTCTTAAGTGCATTATAATCCTCGCGGTTAAATGCTATCTTTGGTATTGCTTTATCAAAACATGTCGAGTAAGGTGTCATACGAATTGGAATACTAACCCCTCGCCAATTCTGGCGACGGGGTTAGCATTCCACCCTTCTAGAGGGACACAACATGTATGTAACTGTGAACCCCGGTTAAAGTTAAACGAACCCTCAGCTCCACAAAATGGATGCTGCCACCACAGACACGAGTCTGACCCCCTGCAGCTGGGAGTCCTTCCAGCGAGCGGAGCCTGGACAAAGGGTTTCCTGTCAGGGGCGGTGCTAGCACCGTCCCAGACATGGTTTTGTGTATCCTGGGTAGGCAGGGCTTTACAGGAAGGTGACTGCTGAGTGGCACCCCGGTGCTCACTACGCATAGGCCGGTCAGAACCAGTTCCAGGGGCACACCAGCCCCTGGCCTGGGGAAAGTCCGGCATGGCAGAGGGGTATAACCACCCCCCTCCTAGTCCCACCCATAGGCAGGACCTAGTCACCGGGTCAGCCCCCTTTTTTAGTATAAAGATGGGAGCGGGCCCCCTGTTAAAATTAGATCATCTTTGGAATCAAGACACGACTTTCTGCGAAAGACATCAAGATTTCCTTCTTCAAGATTCTCCCTTGTGGCTAAGGAGTAGTCACCCTGCATCAAGCGGGCACCATCCTAAGAACACTGCGGTCTGCTGCAAGTCCTTCTTCACGAATCCGACGACCCAGCTCGACGAGACCCGGCTTCCCTGGCACCTCTGACCTCTACTCACCTCTACAGCAAAGGTGAGAACTGTGAGTGCGACGAGACCTCGAGGGACCGACGATCGCCAAGACTGCACGACTTCTTTGCAACAAGCCCACCGTGTGCTCCACTGGTGAGTGCTTTGGGGTCCGAGAAGCCCCAACCCTGAGCAGCTCCAGCACCGAAGATCAGCCCTCCAGCATTTCCACGATCTGCGTGGGGCCCTTCTGCTTTTGCCTGCTCACCGCGCTGTGTGGCTACTAGCCGGCTGGCTTGTGGCCTTCTTCACGACGCCCGACGACATCACTGCTGCTGGTCTGGTTGCTCCAGACTGGCCCTTGCTTCCTTCTTCAAGAGAGGCACCCCGGACCCTCCTGGTCCACTCCAGACGCCATTTTGAGTCCACCGCGTGGGCTTGAATTTGCCAAGGCTTTGTTGCCCAATCCTGGGTCCAGCGACGCCGACAGCTTCATCCATCGTGGGACAGCTCGCTCCTCCATCCTGGTCGCCGACAACGCCTCCTGGTCCGTGAGATCTGCAGAGCACAGCGTCGCCCACACACCTAGTCGAGGTGACTACCATCCGGTGCCCTCCTGGTGCCACCTGACTACTGGCTAGTAGTCACAAACTTGGTCCCCTCTGCTTTCAGGTATCTTCCATCTTCAAGATCCAGGCTTGGATCACTTCGAACTCTCTTCACTGGTCGCCTGCCAGCATCTTTCTTCCAGGCTCCTGGTCCGTCTACGAGGATTCCCGACGTCTTTTGAGACCTATGCAGCTGCAGCCCCTGGGCTAGGTAACTTCGGCATTTCGGTGCCCCAGCATAGCCTCACTATCCAAGGGTCAGAATCCACTTTCGTTTTCCTCCTACCAGGTCGGGTTCGCCCGAGAACACTAACTTTGTGAAATCTAGCTGCCATAGACTTTGTCCCGCATCACGCGTGAGAGTGCACACTCTGCACCCGAGTCCCCTAGGCCTCCTACTAGTAATCTGAAGGTTCAGTAACGTAGTCCTAGCGATTCCAAAGCCTATTAGTACTGTACTTACCTGCTAATAATTTCGCATTCCACTTTCAGAGTATATGGTTTTCCGTGCCCCTCGGGCATTTGTATATACTGTGCTAACTTAAGTATTTTCGTAAGAGTTTTGGTTTGTGCTTAGTACCCTGTCCTCATAAAGAGTACAGGGCTGTTGTGATTCTTAATAAATATCTTGTTTATTTTCATAACACTTGTGTGGTGTCCTTTCACTGGGTATTCAAGGGGTATATGTGTGGTAAACAGCTGGCTTAACACGCCCTCTCGAGTCTTTAGCCTTAGACTGCTCGTATCCATGCTACTAGGATAGCTGGTCTATAAGGTTGACTTACAACCAATCATCAATAAGGGTTGTTGGACTGATACATAGTGTTCACTAGAATAGTGAGCACTGCATATCAGACCACCTTCTCACACCCGTTCTTCTTCCTTCCGTCGAAGGGGTGCTCGTTTCCGGTGCCTCGAGGCTTTGGTTTTGGGGTGCGGCCGTACCCGTCTCTGCCCAAGATTCTAGGGCTTTTTTGAAGTCTTCTTTCGTGCTCAGTCCTGTGGTAGCATTGCCTAGTTCTATGCAGAATTGTTTTAGTTCTCTGTGGTTGTACTCTTCTAGTTTCTCCATCTGGAAGTTTTCTGTGGTTCCGCTCTCTTTTGTTGTCATTGTGGGTGAATCGTGGGGTGAGTTACTCTCTGTACGATTACGCGTTGGTTCGGATCGCGCCGCTGGCCACCAATGTTAGACGGGGACCCGGAGGTTCGGCCGAGGACAGGGGGAGAGGTCTCCAGTGAGAGCCGTCTCCAGCGATCGTACAGACGAGTAACTTCCCCCTCCACAGATGGACACCACACAAGGCTGAGGTCAACATGCTTTATATACGATTCTGAAGGCAAGGTTATCAACGATACAGGGAGGTTTGGACACGAGGGTCCTCTCAATTCTAGTCTCTGTAGGGGAAGGGGTAGCGGGACAGTCTTGGTACCGGTCCGGTACAGGTATGGCAGGAGGGAAGCTCACAATCCTCGAGCTTAGGGGTCTGCAAGGTCGGGCCGCGGCAGCGCCGGCAGGCTTGGACGAGGGTTCACGAGGCAAAGGGCCGCGGCAGCGCCAGCAGGCTAGGATGATGGTTCACAGCAAGGAGGGCCGCGGCAGCGCCAGCAGGCTTGGACGATGTTTCTTGAAGGAGGGCCGCGGCAGCGCCAGCAGGCTTGGACGATGGTTCTCGAAGGAGGGCCGCGGCAGCGCCAGCAGGCTTGTACGAAGGTTCACGAGGTAAAGGGCCGCGGCAGCACCAGCAGGCTTCAGAGATGTTCACAAGGCAAGGCTGCGGCAGCACCAGCAGTCTGTCAGGGATGAATTCTTCAAGGTGTCTCTCGACTCCAGGATACAACTGCCTTCCTGCTCTGGAGCAGCCCCAGTTATAGGTCTGGTCTCCTTTGATGTCCGGACCCTCGCGCTTGGAGGTCGGGAGGTCCAGGATGAGGGAGTCTAGACACCCAGCAGGGGGGTGGAGCCAGCGTCCGGGGAGGCTGGGGGCGATCGGCACCTGGCGGGGGAGAGCCATCGACACTCCTTTCTCCCATTGACCTGCCAAGTGGTCTCTTCACCCCCTGGGTGGATGGTGGTGCCTCGATGTCGGGGCCTGGCCAGGCCCAGGGTTGGGGTCGAGCCGAGGCCACGCGGCCTCGTGGTGCAGTGTCCAAGATGGCGGCGGGATCGGGGCAATGCTGTTGATGGAGGCCCGGGCCAGCCGATGTCGGGGCGTTCGGGAGCAGGCGTCCCATTGGGGACGGGTTGCGGGTTGGTTCTTTCTGGGGATACAGGGAGGGCCGGTGTCCGGGCCCTATCATGCGGGGAGGGAGCGGGCCTTCCACTAGGCCTGTCCAACAATGACCTCCCACCGGATTCTCCGGAGCGACTGGGGAGCCGGGTTATGGGGGAGGTTTGTCAACGAAGGGCGAGACGCCCTGCTGCAACTCCCGGATCATCAGATGACATCCTACGACCACATGAAAGCCGCCCTCCTCACTCGATACGGACTCACGCCCGAGATGTACCGCCAGCGGTTCCGCGACTGCAAGCGGATCCCGGGTACAACCTGGGTGGAGTACGTGAACTTCTTTAGCCGAGCCTTCGAGGGGTGGATCAAGGGCAGCAAAGTGACCACTTACGAGCAACTCTTCGACCTTATTGTGTGGGAGCACCTTTCTAACAACTGCTTCGTCGAGCTCAGGCAGCATCTCCTCGACAGTAAACTGACTGAACCTCAGCAACTCGCCGCCGAAGCTGACCGATGGGAAAGCACCCGAGTTGCCCGAAACGGGCCCTGCGAACAGAACAGAGCCGCCCAAGGACCCCACCGCCCCCGAGGGGGAGGAGGAGGCCAGGGTCGGGGCAGAGACGCCGTCCCGGTGGCTCCCGCCAACAACGCCCCGCCCCCGGCCGGCAGGGGAAACCTCCCGATGCGTCCAGGTTTCCGGGCCAACGTTACTTGCCACCGATGCCAGCGACCCGGCCACTACGCCAATGATCCCAACTGCCCGAAGAACCAGAACCCTATGCCCCGCCAGGTCGCTGCTGCCGCCCTGGGGGAAGAGCAAACCCCAGAAGACCCTGAAGAGTACGAGCCCGACCAGCCCGAGTGGGAACCAGCCGCCATGTCCCTGGTCTGCCTAGGGGAAAGAGACATGATCCCGCGGGCCCCCCTGCCCGCCAACACGCAGAAATACAGCCAGTGGGTCAACATTAATGGGCGCCGAGCTGAAGCCTTCCGCGACACCGGGGCCAGTGTGACCGCAGTCCGCTGTCATCTGGTGACCCCGGACCAGATCTTGCCGAACATCCTTTGCCCCGTACGGTCGGCCGACAACTCAGAAAGCCTGTGTCGGATGGCCTGTGTTCCCTTCGAGTGGGGAGGAGTGTCCGGGATGCTGAAGGTAACTGTCTGCGATGATGCCCCCATGGACTGCCTCCTGGGGAACGACCTCGAAAGTTCCCCCTGGGCCGCCGTCGAAAGAAGAGAGCACCTGGGGATGATGGGCCTCCCTGAATGGGCCTGCGTAACGACCCGGTCCATGGCCGCCCGCGCCATCTCCAGTCCTGAGGAACCCGAATGGCCAGAGCCTCCTCCCCCGATCGTCCCAGAGGGAGCCACCCTAGAAGCCAGTTGTTATATCCTGCTCTTCCTCTCTCTTTGTCCCTCCTTAGTGTTAGTGTCTGCTTGTCTATGTCATGTCTCTGTGATGTCATCCAGGATTCTACCTGTTGCTGTTCAAGGGATTTATCAGTTACCTGGAGGCTGAGCAGGAGGTTATCTGCTCCCGGTGGGGTTTCTTACCATATTACATTCCTACCTGAATGCTGTACCTTCTATCTAATCTCAAGAATAAATATACTACATGAACATTACAACAAGGACCCTTCATCTTTATTTTACTGAATTTAACACTGGCGACGAGGTAAAAAAGGACCCATTTAAAAGAAAAAGGACTTCATTGAATTTAAAAAGGATATTATTGCAACCAAAGAAAAGAAGAGAAATGGTTAAAGTTACTTTCCTGCTTCTGGGTACCCCACCGGTGTCTGAATCCAACAGACAGCCTTAACCCAGAGCATTGGAATAACCTTTGCTGAAGTAATACTACTACTATATCATCTGGCACTAGAGCAAACCTAAAGGACTCCCTGTTTTCATCTAGTGAGTCAGCGTTTTACGTGAGTAACGTTACTGCTGCTGTCTGTCCTAGGTGTGCCTGTGCTACTTCTGCAACCTTCTGTTTAAATGGAAGTGTGCCTGTGCTATTTCTGGAATCTGCTGTTTAAAAGATTGTCAGCTCACTTTGTGACTTCCGTTTATTGCCTGTGCAACTTGTGCCAACCTGCTGTTTAAAGGTCTCCTGTTTACAAAAGCGCTACTTACTGGGACCGTTACAACCTGCAGTTAAACTTAAAGTCTGCCTGCATCAATCTCTGTGAACTCCGTGTTTGGGTACCTTTGAGGTTGTGCACTGGCAGTTTGAGTGAAGAGACGGCTATTCTACTTTGTTATTTGGCTTGCCGTGTGGCCTACGCTGAGACCTGATGCCTATTTCTTGACAACTGTTTTTTTCAAAAATTAAAAATAAAGATCTAGCTCGAGCTCCAGGGCACACTCATCTTACTTCTAGCGTCGCCTGGAGGCAGAGTGCTTCTGTTATGTCTTTCTCTCCTCGTTCCTCCATGACGCCTGTTCAGCTGCCTATCGACGCCTGCATGTTTCTGCGTGCCTTGAGCCACCCAGCTTGGCGTCAAGAAACGTACCGCCATGCTGTGGTTGGTACCGTCATTGCAGTTTGCCTTCTTGCCAACCATGTCCTGCGCATACTCTGCAGCAGTACTGCGTGTTCTTCTGGTGTGTACTTTTGTCAATTTCTCTGTCATGCAGCACTACGGCGTTACTTCTTTAACTTCCAATCTTCGATATTTGTGCTCTGTCGTCTGGAATTCACATGCCAGCGCTTGGCTTTACATCATTTGGGAGTCTGTCTACATTCCTGACTTCGAGTACTTGATTTGCACACCATTTCACTACTTTTGGATCTACAACCCGGGTGAGAGATCGCTCACCGGTGTTTGCTGTTTCATGAATTATTTATTTATTTACTTATTTATTTATTTATTTATGTTCCTTAAACAAAAGGGTGTTCTCCAACAAGGTACTGTTTGATTTTCTTTACATTTTCCCATGGAGATTTCTACAGAGCTGTTTGTGTCTCCCTTCATTCAAATGACAACGGTGACTACTTTTATTATTTTGATTTGTTATGTTTAAGATGTTGTGTACAATTTTGCATTTTTCCTAATTTATGCAATGTGTAGTTTGCGCTGTAATTTACCATTGAGTGCATTTCTTCTCAGTACTGTGGTGTGCTAAATATCGATTTATATGCTCAATGCTTAAAATTCTGTTTCTAGGTTATGTATGTATGCTGTTACATGTTCTTTTCTGTGTGGATTTGCAAGTGATGCATTTTGAAATAATGTATTCTATTATTGCCTACTTTACTGGAGCCACGTTTGTGCTCAACCTTTGTTGAGGTGCTCATTTGCTTTCATTTTGGTGATGATTTGTAGGCGTTATGCTTATTGGGGTCATTTATGTGCTCTACTATGTTGAGGGGCTCCAGTTTGTTTTCATTCTTAGTGATGATGAGCTAGAGTGATGCTCAATTTTGATGTTTATTTCTGTTATGAACCACTTTATAGTGCTCTATTGTTAGAGGTGTTCATGTGCTTGCTATTAGAAGCCATAGGGGCTCAATTTTATTGTCATTTCAGATGAACCACTTATAGTGCTCTATGGTTAGAGGAGTTCATCTATTTACTGTCAGGAGCCGCAGGGCTCAGTTTTATTGCTGATTTTCTGTTACTTACTGTGAGGAGCTGCATGGTCTTAGTTTTATTCTATTGATAGAGAAGTTGTACATTTTCTGTGGAGAGCCGTTTTGTCATGAACCACTTTTACTGTGCTCTATTTTTAGAGGCGTTCATGTATTTACTGTGAGGAATTGGGTTCATTTTTATTGCCGTTTTATTGTCATGAACCACTTTTACTGTGCTCTATGTTCAGAGGAGTTCATGTATTTACTTTGAGGAGTTGGGCTAATTTTTATTGTGCTTTATTTTAGAGGAATCAAAAATATTCGAATTTGAGGAGTTGATATTTCATTTTCTATCTACGGTACTGAGCCATACTGTACCTTTGCTCATTTGTATTGAGATGTTCAGTTTTCATTTCATTTAAGCTTACATTCTTTTCTTAGCTTACGGTGCTTGCACAACCTTTGTGTCTGCGCCCCTTTGATATTACCTCATCTTTCCATCATGTTGAAGAGGGTGTTTATTTCTGGTGAATTTATGTTCTTTCTTTCTTCTGCCTTTCTGCTTCTGCCTTCTCCTGTTTCATCTTATTCATTTTTTCAATTAAAGGAGGGAGGTGTGTTATATCCTGCTCTTCCTCTCTCTTTGTCCCTCCTTAGTGTTAGTGTCTGCTTGTCTATGTCATGTCTCTGTGATGTCATCCAGGATTCTACCTGTTGCTGTTCAAGGGATTTATCAGTTACCTGGAGGCTGAGCAGGAGGTTATCTGCTCCCGGTGGGGTTTCTTACCATATTACATTCCTACCTGAATGCTGTACCTTCTATCTAATCTCAAGAATAAATATACTACATGAACATTACAACAAGGACCCTTCATCTTTATTTTACTGAATTTAACACCAGTCCTCCAGAACAAAACGAAGAAGGACTCGATCGGCTCCGGGACCTTCCCGAACTGGCCCAGTGGCGTCAAGAGGGTGGCCCCACCCAGGAACAATTCCGACAAGAGCAGAGGACATGTCCCTCCCTCGAGGGACTCCGGCAGCAAGCCCTCGCCCAGAGCGTAGGGGACACCTCGGGGGCCCACTGGATTTACTGGGACAATGACCTGCTCTACAGTGAGCAAAGAATTGCTGAGCTGGGGGCCAGTCGGGTGCTGGTGGTACCCCTCCGCTTCAGAGACTTCCTCTTGAACTTGGCACACGATGTGCCTCTCGCCGGACATCTGGGGCAGGACAAAACATACAGCCGCCTGGTGACCCACTTCTACTGGCCTAAGATGCGAAATGATGTCTACAACCACTGCCGGACCTGCCCCACCTGCCAGGCCAGCGGGAAGAGCGGCCGAAAGACCAAAGCACCCCTGCAACCCTTTCCCGTCGTCACCACCCCGTTCGAGCGGGTGGGAATAGACATTGTGGGGCCCCTGGACCCCCGAACGGCACAAGGGCACCGGTTCATCCTGGTCCTGGTGGACCACGCCACCCGCTATCCAGAAGCCATTCCCCTTCGGACCGTGACAGCACCCGTGGTAGGCCGAGCCCTGATGGGGATCTTCTCTCGGGTGGGCTTCCCCCGGGAAGTCGTCAGCGACAGGGGCACGAACTTTATCTCTAAGTACATGAGGTCTCTCTGGCAACAGTGCGGGGTCACCTACAAATTCACGACCCCCTATCACCCGCAAGGAAATGGATTGGTCGAGCGGTTTAACCGCACCCTCAAAGGAATGATCATGGGCCTAGAAGAACCCCTACGTCGCCAATGGGACATACTGCTCCCGTGCCTCCTGTTCGCCTACCGAGAAGTCCCCCAAAAGTCCCTGGGCTTCAGCCCATTTGAGCTCCTGTACGGACACCCCGTCCGGGGTCCCCTCAGCCTGGTCAAGGAAGGGTGGGAGATGGCCCCCCAGAAGACACCTCCAGATTTATATAAGTATCTCCTGACCCTTCGCAACCAGACCCGGCGATTCAGGGAGCTCGCCAAAGCCAACCTTGAAGCCAGTCAGGAGGACATGAAGAAATGGTATAATCAGCATGCCTCCTCCATCGAGTTCGAGCCGGGACAACAAGTCTGGGTGATGTCCCCGGTCGAACCCTGTGCCCTACAGGACAAATGGACAGGACCCTTCAAGGTGATAGAGTGCAAGGGTCCCGTCACCTACCTAATCGACATGGAATCCTCCCGGAACCCCCTACGGGTCCTCCACGCCAACAGACTCAAACCCCACTTCGTACGCTCAGAACTCAGCCTCCTGATGGCTACCGATAGTGGGACGGAGGAAGACTCCGAGCCCCTCCCTGACCTACTGAGGACCCGTGAGCAAGTTGGCTCAGTGGAAGGGGTCAGACTCTCCGATGCCTTGTCCCTGGAGCAACGCCAAGACTGTCGAGCTCTCCTGCTACAGTTCGGAAACCTGTTCTCCCTCACCCCCGGGGTCACCCCCTAGTGCCTTCACGACGTGGACACCGGAGATAGTCCACCTATTCGACACAGGGCGTACCGGGTGCCAGATCGGGTGCGCACCTGCATCCAGAACGAAGTCACCAAAATGCTGGCTCTGGGAGTGATCGAGCCATCTGACAGCCCCTGGGCCAGCCCAGTCGTACTGGTCCCCAAAGCTGCCGCCCCGGGCGTTGCCCCCGAGCTCCGGTTCTGTGTGGACTATCGGGGCCTGAACGCCGTTACCAGAACCGACGCTCACCCTATCCCCCGGGCGGATGAGCTAGTTGACCACATGGGGGCCGCCCGCTACCTGAGCATCTTCGATCTAACAGCGGGCTACTGGTAAATCGTCTTCACCCCCGGGGCCCAAGAACGATCCGCCTTCTCTACCCCAGATGGCCACTACCACTCCAAGGTGATGCCATTCGGCATGAAAAACGCTCCAGCTACCTTCCAACGACTCGTGAACCAGGTACTGGCGGGCCTCGAAGAATTCAGCGCCGCCTACCTGGACGATATTGCTGTGTACAGTCGCCACTGGGCAGACCACCTCCACCACCTCCGGGAAGTCCTGCACGCCCTCCGGCAGGCCGGCCTCACCATCAAAGCCAGCAAATGCCAGATTGGCCAGGGGTTCATGACCTACCTCGGACACCAAGTGGGGAGCGGTCTGGTGGCCCCCCTTCAGCTCAAGATCGCTGCCATCCAGGCCTGGCAACCCCCTTCCACCCAAACCAAAGTCCGGGCCTTCCTGGGGCTCACTGGGTACTACCGGCAGTTTGTGAAAGACTATGGCAGCATTGTGGGGCCCCTCACAGAACTCACATCCAAGAAAAACCCCAAAACAGTCCACTGGACTCCAGACTGTCAAGCGGCCTTCGAGAAGTTGAAGACCGCCATGTGCACCGCCCCCGTGCTCCAGGCCCCCGACTACAGCCGGGAGTTCATAGTACAGACAGACACCTCAGATCATGGCGTTGGGGCAGTCCTTTCTCAACTCAACGCCGAGGGAGTCGATTAGCCAGTGGCCTTCATCAGCCGACGCCTGCTGGCCCGAGAACAGCGCTGGAGCACCATCGAGCGGGAGGCCTTCGCCGTGGTATGGGCCCTCAAGAAACTCCAACCCTACCTCTTCGGTACCCATTTCCGGGTACAGACAGACCACCGACCCCTGCAATGGCTGATGCAAATCACAATGTCACACTGGATGGCGAGGAACTGCCTCCAGTGTAATGTAACAAAAACGGAGGTCATGCTCTTTGGCAAAGCAAGTATCCTTTGGTCCCCTGACTGGTGGCCAATAGATCTCGGCCCAGTACCTGCACCCAAACCTCATGTTAAAAATCTCGGAGTGAAGTTGGATCAAAAACTGACCCTGAAAGAACACACAAACTACATTGCGGGACTGTGTTTCCACACCATTGGTCTACTCAGGCGCGTCTTTCCTTATCTCCCTGCCACATGTAGAAAGACACTTGTACAAGCCTTGGTAACCAGTCGCCTGGACTACTGCAACGGCCTGCTGACATTAGCTAATACAGATGCAGTAGGCCGTTTGCAGGTAGTCCAGAATACGGCAGCAAGACTGGTCATGGGTGCACCTGCCAGGACTCCCTCTAAGCCCTTGCTGAAAGAACTGCATTGGCTTCCCATACGGCAGCGCATCAACTTTAAGATCTGCTGCACGGTGCATAAATGCCTGTATGGAGTAAGTCCTAAGTACCTATCTCAGTCTCTGGAACTGTACCAGCCCAGCAGGTCTCTCCGCTCATGCAACCAAGCCCTGTTAAAACCCCCCACCACAAAGAAAACCAGACAAGGAGACCGAGCTTTCTCCTCTGTTGGCCCTGCCCTCTGGAACAATCTTCCCATTGACCTAAGAACAACCATAAACCACCTGTCCTTTAGAAAGGCATTAAAAACCCTTCTCTACCAAGAAGCATTCTTATCCATATAACTTCCCAGGTTGCTCTACCTGACAACTCTTCAGCCGGCAAAGCGCGGAGATACCCTTACGGGATTGATTCCTGCGCTATAGAAGAAATTAAAATAAAATAAAATAAAAATGCGGGGGGAGAACCCAAAACTGTTGCGATGGTCCATCTCCTTGCAGGGGATGGACTTCACTGTGGAGCATCGTCCTGGCCAGGACCACGCCAACGCGGACGGCCTGTCACGCTTTTTCCGCCTCGGCGAAGAGAGTACCCAAGAAGATGGGTGACTCTCCCTGCCTTCAGCTGGGGGGGACGCATGTTGGACAGGCCTTGTGAAGGGGCCGCTCCCTCCCTGCATAATAAGGACCGAACACCGGCTCTCCCGGTGTCACCAGAAGAACCACCCCGGCAACCCACAGAAGCAACCCGCAACCCGTCCCCAACGGGACGCCTGCTCCCGAACACCCCGACATCGGCCGGCCCGGGCCACCGCCAGCAGCATTGCCCCGGCCCAGCCGCCATCTTGGACACTGCACCACGAGGCCGCGTGGCCTCAGCTCGACCCCAACCCTGGGCCTGGCCAGGCCCCGACATCGAGGCACCACCATCCACCCAGGAGGTGAAGAGACCACTTGGCAGGTAAATGGGAGAACGGACTGTCGATGGCTCTCCCCCACCAGGTGCCGATCGCCCCCAGCCTCCCCGGGCGCTGGCTCCACCCCCCTGCTGGGTGTCTGGACTCCCTCATCCAGGACCTCCCGACCTCCAAGAGCGAGGGCCCGGACATCAAAGGAGGCCAGACCTATAACTGGGGCAGCTCCAGAGCAGGAAGGCAGTTGTATCCTGGAGTCAAGAGACACCTTGAAGAACTCATCCTTGACGGACTGCTGGCGCTGCCACAGCCCTGCCTTGTGAATCATCGTTCCTGCCTGCTGGCGCTGCCGCGGCCCTCTGCAACCTACATCGTCGTCGGGACCTGCTGGCGCTGCCACGGCCCATCCTTGTGAACCATCGCTCCTGCCTGCTGGCGCTGCCGCGGCCCTCTGCAACCTACACCTTCGTCGGGACCTGCTGGCGCTGCCGCGGCCCATCCTTGTGAACCATCGCTCCTGCCTGCTGGCGCTGCCGCGGCCCTATGCAACCTACACCTTCGTCGGGACCTGCTGGCGCTGCCGCGGCCCATCCTTGAGTGAACCATCGCCTTGCCTGCTGGCGCTGCCGCGGCCCTTCTCAAACGAGACTTATCATCCTAGCCTGCCGGCACTGCCGCGGCCCGACCTTCCAGAACTCCGAGCTCGAGGATTGTGAGCTACCCATCTTGCCACCCCCGTACCAGACCGGTACCAAGACTGTCCCGCTACCTTTTTCCCCCTCAGAGACTAGAATTGAGAGGACCCTCGTGTCCCGATCTCACTGTACCGTTGATAACCTTGCTTCAAGAATCGTATATAAAGAGTGTTGACCTCATCCTTGTGTGGTGTCCATCTGTGGGGGGGAAGTTACTTGTCTGTACGATCGCTGGAGACGGCCCTCACCGGAGGCCTCTCCCCCTGTCCTCGGCCGACCCTCCGGGTCCCCGTCTAACATTGGTGGCCAGCGGCGCGATCCGAACCAACGTGTAATCGTACAGAGAGTAACTCACCCCGCGACTTAACCACAATGACAACAAAAGAGAGCGGATCCACAGAAAAATTCCAGATGGAGAAACTAGAAGAGTACAACCACAGATAGCTAAAACAATTTTGCATAGAACTAGGCATTGCTACCACAGGACTGAGCACGAAAGAAGACTTCAAAAAGGCCCTAGAATCTTGGGCAGAGACGGGTACGACCGTACCTCAAAACCAAAACCTTGAGGTGCCAGAAACGAGCACCACTCCGACAGAAGGAAGGAGATCGGGTCTCTCCCCGGAGGAGATCCGAGAACGAGAGAAAAGCAGACTCCATGAATTAGAGCTGGCACGACTTCGGTTGGATGGAGAACTGAAGTTGGCGGAACAAAAGATAACATTGGAACACTTGCGGCTCCAAGAGGAGTGGGAAGAGAAGCAAAAACAGAGGGAGTTAGAAGAGAAAAAACTGGCCTACGAACATGAGCGCAATCTAGCAGAAATAGAGCTGCGGAAACAGAACTTATACACATCCGGAGGGGTCTTCTGGGGGGCCATTTCCCATTCTTCTTTAACCAGGCTGAGGGGCCCCCGGACAGGGTGTCCGTACAGGAGCTCGAAGGGGCTGAAACCGAGGGATTTCTGGGGGACTTCTCGGTAGGCGAAGAGGAGGCACGGGAGCAGCACGTCCCACTGGCGACGTCGGGGTTCCTCCAGCCCCATGATCATCCCCTTGAGAGTGCGGTTAAACCGCTCGACCAGTCCGTTTCCTTGCGGGTGATAGGGGGTCGTGAACCGGTACGTAACCCCGCACTGCTGCCAGAGAGATTTCATATATTTGGAGATAAAGTTCGTGCCTCTGTCGCTGACGACTTCCCGGGGGAATCCTACTCGGGAGAAGATCCCCATCAGGGCTCGGCCTACCACTGGTGCTGTTACAGTCCGAAGAGGAATGGCCTCGGGATAGCGGGTGGCGTGGTCCACCAGGACCAGGATGAATCGATGCCCTTGTGCTGTTCGGGGGTCCAGGGGCCCCACAATGTCTATTCCCACCCGTTCGAACGGGGTGGTTACGACGGGGAATGGTTGCAGGGGTGCTTTGATTTTTCGGCCGCTCTTCCCGCTGGCCTGGCAGGTGGGGCATGCCCGTCAGTGGTTGGAGACGTCATTTCGCATTTTGGGCCAGTAAAAGTGTGTTACCAGGCGGTTATACGTTTTGTCTTGCCCCAAGTGCCCAGCAAGGGGGACATCGTGTGCCAAGTTCAAAAGGAAGTCTCTGAAGCAGAGGGGCACCACCAGCACTCGACTGGCCCCTAATTCGGCAATTCTTTGCTCGCTGTATAGTAGGTCATTGTCCCAATAGATCCAGTGGGCCCCTGCGGTGTCTCCCGCGCTCTGGGCGAGTGCTTGCTGTCGGAGTCCCTCGAGGGAAGGACAGGTCTTCTGCTCCTGCGGAATTGTTCCTGGGTGGGTCCACCCTCTTGACGCCACTGAGCCAGTTCTGGAAGATCTTGGAGCGGAGTGGGCCCTTCTGGGGTTTGCTCTGGGGGATCAGTACTGAGGGCGTCTTCCTCTGTGGTGATCGGGGGAGGAGGTGCTGGCCATTCAGGTTCTTCGGGTCTAGGGATGGCACGGGCGGCCATGGACCGGGTTGTTACGCACGCCCAGTCCGGGAGGCCCAACATCCCCAGGTGCTCTCTTCTCTCAACGGCCGCCCAC
Organism: Lissotriton vulgaris; assembly: GCF_964263255.1. Lineage (NCBI taxonomy): Eukaryota > Metazoa > Chordata > Amphibia > Caudata > Salamandridae > Lissotriton > Lissotriton vulgaris. Next base: position 39,427 of record NW_028251144.1, on the reverse strand, counting down.
GGGGAACTCTCGAGGTCGTTTCCCAGGAGGCAGTCCACGGGGGCATCATCGCGGACAGTCACTTTTAGCATACCGGCCACTCCTCCCCATTCGAAGGGGATGCAGCCATCCGACACAGGCTCTCTGAATTGTCGGCTGATCGGACGGGGCAAAGAACGTTTGGCAGGATTTGTTCCGGGGTCACCAGGTGACAGCGGACCGCCGTCACACTGGCCCCGGTGTCGCGCAGGGCTTCGGCCTTGCGCCCATTTATGTTCACCCACTGGCTGTATTTTCTGGTGTTGGTGGGTAGGGGAGCCCGCGGGATCATGTCTCTTTCCCCCAGGCAGGCCAGGATCATGGCGGCAGGTTCCCACTCAGGTTGTTCCTGCTCGTACTCTTCATACTCTACGGAGGTTTGCTCCTCTCCTAGCGCGGCGGCAGCGACCTGGCGGGGCACGGGAGTCTGGTTCTTCGGGCAGCTCGGGTCGCTGGCATAGTGTCCGATTCGCTGGCACCGGTGGCAAGTAACGTTGGCTCGGAACCCTGGGCGCATCGGGGGGTTTCCCCGACCGGCCGGGGGCGGGGTGCTGTTGGCGGGAGCTGCCGGGACAGCATCTCTGCCCCGGCCCTGGCCTCCTCCTCCTCCTCGGGGGCGATGGAGACCTTGGTTGTTTCTGTTTTGTTCACTTGGCCCACTCCGGGCCACTCGAGTGCTTTCCCATCGGTCAGCTTCAGCGGCGAGCTGCCGAGGTTCAGTCAATTTACTGTCGAGAAGGTGCTGCCTGAGCTCGACGAAGCAATTGTTGGAGAGGTGCTCCCACACTATAAGGTTAAAGAGTTGCTCGTAGGTGGTTACGTGGCTGCCCTTGATCCACCCCTCGAAGGCTCGGCTGAAATAGTTCACATACTCTACCCAAGTTGTACCCGGGATCCGTTTGCAGTCGCGGAACCTCTGGCGGTACATCTCGGGCGTGAGTCCGTATCGAGTGAGGAGGGCGGCCTTCATGTGGTCATAGGAGGTCATCTGATGGTCCGGGAGCTGTAGCAGGGCATTGCGGCCTTCATTGACGAACCTCCCCCATAGCCCGGCTCCCCAGTCACTTCGATCAATCCGGTGGGAGGTCATAGCGATCTCGTAGGCCTAGAACCACTGCTGTATGTCGTCGTTCCGATAATATTCTCTGACGACATCCTTGGGGATGTGGACCTTAGGTTCGGTAGTGCCCGGGGTGTGCGAGCGCTCGGGCACCCCTAGATCTTTATTCTGTTTCCGCATTTCTATTTCTGCTAGCTTGCGCTCGTGTTCGTATGCCAGTTTTTTCTCTTCGAGTTCTCTCTGCCTTTGTTTCTCTTCTCGCTCCTCTCGGAGCCGTAAGTGTTCTAAGTTTATCTTTTGTTCCGCCAGTTTCAGCTCTCCGTCCAACCGGAGCCGTACCAACTCCAATTCATGGAGTCTGCTTTTCTCTCGTTCTTGGATCTCTTCCATGGAGAGACCCGCTCTCCTTTCTTCCGTCTGATTGGTGTTTGTTTCTGGTGTCTCGCTGTTTTGGTTCCGGGGTACAGCCGTACCCGTTTCTGCCCAAGATTCTAGGGCGTGTTAGAAGTCCTCTTTCGTGCTCAGCCCGGTGGTAGCAATGCCTAGTTCCATGCAAAATTGCTTTATCTCTCGATGGTTGTACTCTTCTAGTTTCTCCATCTGGAATTTCTCTGCGGATCCGCTCTCTTTTGTTGTCATTGTGGTTGAGTCGTGGGGTGAGTTACTCTCTGTACGATTACGCGTTGGTTCGGATCGCGCCGCTGGCCACCAATGTTAGACGGGGACCTGGAGGGTCGGCCGAGGACAAGGGGAGAGGCCTCCGGTGAGGGCCGTCTCCAGCGATCGCACAGACAAGTAACTTCCCCCCCACAGATGGACACCACACAGGGATAAGGTTAAGGCTTTTTATATGCAGTTCTCGAAGCAAAATATCACGGTACAGGGAGATCGGGACACGAGGGTCCTCTCAATTCTAGTCTCTGGAAGGGAAAGGGGGTAGCGGGACAGTCTTGATACCTTTCTGGTATTGAGGTGGTCTGATGGATAGCTCACAATCCTGGAGCTCGGAGTTCTGGAAGGTCGGGCCGCGGCAGCGCCAGCAGGCTCGGATGGCAAATCTCACTTGAGGAGGGCCGCGGCAGCGCCAGCAGGTCCCGACGATGATGTAGGTTGCAGAGGGCCGCGGCAGCGCCAGCAGGTCCCGAAGACGATGTAGGTTGCAGAGGGCCGCGGCAGCGCCAGCAGGTCCCGACGAGGAGGAAGGTTGCAGAATGCCGCGGCAGCGCCAGCAGGCAGGACGATGGTTCACAAGGCAGGGCTGCGGCAGCGCCAGCAGTCCATCAAGGATGAGTTCTTCTAGGTGTCTCTCGACTCCAGGATACAAGTGCCTTCCTGCTCTGGAGCTGCCCCAGTTATAGGTCTGGCCCCCTTTGATGTCCGGACCCTCGCTCTTGGAGGTCGGAAGGTCCGGGATGGAGGAGTCCAGACACCCAGCAGGGGGGTGGAGCCAGCGCCCGGGGAGGCTGGGGGCGATCGGCACCTGGCGGGGGAGAGCCATCGACACTCCTCTCTCCCATTGACCTGCCAAGTGGTCCGTTCACCTCCTGGGTGGATGGTGGTGCCGGGATGTCGGGGCCTGACCAGGCCCAGGGTTGGGGTCGAGCTGAGGCCACGCGGCCTCGTGGTGCAGTGTCCAAGATGGCGGCCGGGCCGGGCAATGGTGCTGGCGGGGGCCCGGGCCAGTGATACAGAGATGTCCGGGAGTAGGTGTCCCGTAGGGGACGGGTTGCGGGTTGCTTCTGTGGGTCGCCGGGGTCGTTCTTCTGGTGGCACCGGGAGAGCCGGTGTCCAGGCTCTGTCATGCGGGGAGGGAGCGAGCCCTTCACGAGGCCTGTCCAACACACTCCCTATGCACTCTCCACTCTCCACTCCCTATGCACTCTGCACTTCCTATGCACTCTCCACTCTCCACTCCCTATGCACTCTCCACTCTCCACTCCCTATGCACTCTGCACTCCCCACTCCCTATGCACTCTGCACTCCCTATGCACTCTCCACTCCCTATGCACTCCCTATGCACTCTCCACTCTGCACTCCCTATGTACTCTGGACTCCCCACTCTGCACTCCCTATGCACTCTGCACTCCCTATGCACTCTGCACTCCCTATGCACTCCCTATGCACTCTGCACTCTCCACTCCCTATGCACTCTCCACTCCCTATGCACTCTCCACTCTCCACTCCCTATGCACTCTCCACTCTGCACTCCCTATGCACTCTGCACTCCCTATGCACTCTCCACTCTGCACTCCCTATGCACTCTGCACTCCCCACTCTGCAGTCCCTATGCACTCTGCACTCCCTATGCACTCTCCACTCTGCACTCCCTATGCACTCTGCACTCCCTATGCACTCTCCACTCCCTATGCACTCTCCACTCCCTATGCACTCTCCACTCCCTATGCACTCTCCATTCCCTATGCACTCTCCACTCTCCACTCCCTATGCACTCTCCACTCTGCACTCCCTATGCACTCTGCACTCCCTATGCACTCTCCACTCTGCACTCCCTATGCACTCTCCACTCCCTATGCACTCTGCACTCCCTATGCACTCTCCACTCTGCACTCCCTATGCACTCTGCACTCCCCACTCTGCAGTCCCTATGCACTCTGCACTCCCTATGCACTCTCCACTCTGCACTCCCTATGCACTCTGCACTCCCTATGCACTCTCCACTCCCTATGCACTCTCCACTCCCTATGCACTCTCCACTCCCTATGCACTCTCCATTCCCTATGCACTCTCCACTCTCCACTCCCTATGCACTCTCCACTCTGCACTCCCTATGCACTCTGCACTCCCTATGCACTCTCCACTCTGCACTCCCTATGCACTCTCCACTCCCTATGCACTCTGCACTCCCTATGCACTCTGCACTCTCCACTCCCTATGCACTCCCCACTCCCTATTCACTCTCCACTCCCTATGCACTCTGCACTCCCTATGCACTCTCCACTCCCTATGCACTCTCCACTCTCCACTCCCTATGCACTCTGCACTCCCTATGCACTCTCCACTCTCCACTCCCTATGCACTCTGCACTCCCTATGCACTCTCCACTCCCTATGCACTCTGCACTCTCCACTCCCTATGCACTCCCTATGCACTCTCCACTCTGCACTCCCTATGCACTCTGGACTCCCCACTCTGCACTCCCTATGCACTCTGCACTCCCTATGCACTCTGCACTCCCTATGCACTCCCTATGCACTCTGCACTCTCCACTCCCTATGCACTCTCCATTCTCCACTCCCTATGCACTCTGCACTCCCTATGCACTCTCCATTCTCCACTCCCTATGCACTCTCCACTCTGCACTCCATATGCACTCTGCACTCCCTATGCACTCTCCACTCTGCACTCCCTATGCACTCTGCACTTCCTATGCACTCTGCACTCCCTATGCACTCTCCACTCTCCACTCCCTATGCACTCTCTACTCCCTATGCACTCTCCACTCTCCACTCCCTATACACTCTCCACTCCCTATGCACTCTCCACTCCCTATGCACTCTCCACTCCCTATGCACTCTCCACTCCCTATGCACTCCCTATGCACTCTCCACTCTCCACTCCCTATGCACTCTGCACTCCCCACTCCCTAGGCACTCTGCACTCCCTATGCACTCTCCACTCCCTATGCACTCTGCACTCCCTATGCACTCTCCACTCTGCACTCCCTATGCACTCTGCACTCCCCACTCTGCACTCCCTATGCACTCTGCACTCCCTATGCACTCTGCACTCTCCACTCCCTATGCACTCTCCACTCCCTATGCACTCCCTATGCACTCTCCACTCTCCACTCCCTATGCACTCTCCACTCCCTATGCACTCTCCACTCCCTATGCACTCTCCACTCCCTATGCACTCCCCACTCTCCACTCCCTATGCACTCTGCACTCCCTATGCACGCTCCAGTCTCCACTCCCTATGCACTCTGCACTCCCTATGCACTCTCCACTCTCCACTCCCTATGCACTCTCCACTCTGCACTCTCCATGCACTCTGCACTCCCTATGCACTCTCCACTCCCTATGCACTCTCCACTCCCTATGCACTCTCCACTCTCCACTCCCTATGCACTCTCCACTCCCTATGCACTCTCCACTCCCTATGCACTCTCCACTCTCCACTCCCTATGCACTCTCCACTCCCTATGCACTCTCCACTCCCTATGCACTCTCCACTCCCTATGTACTCTCCACTCCCTATGTACTCTCCACTCTCCACTCCCTATGCACTCTCCACTCTGCACTCTCCATGCACTCTGCACTCCTTAAGCACTCTCCACTCTCCACTCCCTCTGCACTCTCCACTCTCCACTCTGCACTCCCTATGCACTCTCCACTCTCCACTCCCTCTGCACTCTCCACTCTCCACTCCCTATGCACTCTCCACTCTCCACTCCCTCTGTACTCTCCACTCTCCACTCCCTCTGGACTCTCCACTCTCCACTCCCTCTGCACTCTCCACTCCCTCAGCACTCTCCACTCCCTCTGCACTCTCCACTCCCTCTGCACACTCCACTCCCTCTGCACTCTCCACTTCCTCTGCACTCTCCACTCCCTATGCACTCTCCACTCTCTATGCACTCTCCACTCCCTATGCACTCTCCACTCCCTATGCACTCCCTATGCACTCTCCACTCTCCACTCCCTATGCACTCTGCACTCCCCACTCCCTAGGCACTCTGCACTCCCTATGCACTCTCCACTCCCTATGCACTCTGCACTCCCTATGCACTCTCCACTCCCTCTGCACTCTGCACTCTCCACTCCCTCTGCACTCTCCACTCCCTCTGCACTATCCACTCTCCACTCCCTCTGCACTCTCCACTCCCTATGCACTCTCCACTCCACTCTCCACTCTCCACTCCCTCTGCACTCTGCACTCTTCACTCCCTCTGCACTCTCCACTCCCTCTGCACTCTGCACTCTCCACTCCCTCTGCACTCTGCACTCTCCACTCCCTCTGCACTCTGCACTCTCCACTCCCTCTGCACTCTCCACTCCCTCTGCACTATCCACTCTCCACTCCCTCTGCACTCTCCACTCCCTATGCACTCTCCACTCCACTCTCCACTCCCTCTGCACTCTGCACTCTTCACTCCCTCTGCACTCTCCACTCCCTCTGCACTCTGCACTCTCCACTCCCTCTGCACTCTGCACTCTTCACTCCCTCTGCACTCTCCACTCCCTCTGCACTCTCCACTCTCCACTCCCTCTGCACTCTCCACTCTCCACTCCCTCTGCACTCTCCACTCTCCACTCTCCACTCCCTCGGCACTCTCCACTCCCTCTCCACTCTCCACTCTCCACTCTGCACTCTGCACTCTCCACTCTGCACTCTCCACTCTCCACTCTCCACTCTGCACTCTGCACTCTGCACTCTGCACTCTCCACTCTCCACTCTGCACTCTGCACTCTCCACTCTCCACTCTCCAGTCTCCACTCCCTATGCACTCTGCACTCCCTATGCACTCTCCACTCTGCACTCTCCACTCTCCACTCTCCACTCTGCACTCTCCACTCTCCACTCTGCACTCTCCACTCTCCACTCTCCAGTCTCCACTCCCTATGCACTCTCCACTCTCCACTCTCCACTCTGCACTCTGCACTCTGCACTCCCTATGCACTCTGCACTCCCTATGCACTCTCCACTCTGCACTCTCCACTCTCCAGTCTCCACTCCCTATGCACTCTGCACTCCCTATGCACTCTCCACTCTGCACTCTCCACTCTCCACTCTCCACTCTGCACTCTCCACTCTGCACTCTCCACTCTCCACTCTCCACTCTCCAGTCTCCACTCCCTATGCACTCTCCACTCTCCACTCTCCACTCTCCACTCTGCACTCTGCACTCTGCACTCCCTATGCACTCTGCACTCCCTATGCACTCTCCACTCTCCACTCTCCAGTCTCCACTCCCTATGCACTCTCCACTCTGCACTCTGCACTCTCCACTCTCCACTCTGCACTCTCCACTCTCCACTCTCCACTCCCTATGCACTCTCCACTCTGCACTCTCCACTCTCCACTCTCCACTCTCCACTCTGCACTCTGCACTCTGCACTCTCCACTCTGCACTCTGCACTCTGCACTCTCCACTCTGCACTCTCCACTCTCCACTCTGCACTCTCCATTCTGCACTCTGCACTCTCCACTCTGCACTCTGCACTCTGCACTCTGCACTCTCCACTCTGCACTCTGCACTCTCCACTCTGCACTCTCCACTCTCCACTCCCTATGCACTCTGCACTCCCTATGCACTCTCCACTCTGCACTCTCCACTCTCCACTCTCCACTCTGCACTCTGCACTCTACACTCTGCACTCTGCACTCTCCACTCTCCACTCTCCACTCCCTATGCACTCTGCACTCCCTATGCACTCTCCACTCTGGACTCTGCACTCTGCACTCTGCACTCTGCACTCTGCACTCTCCACTCTCCACTCTCCACTCTCCACTCTGCTCTCTCCACTCTCCACTCTGCTCTCTGCACTCTGCACTCCTTGTTTCACTCAAAAGAGGACTAGGTACACAAGCCTACAACGGGTTAATAATTAAAGGGGATCAAACAGGTTACGTCTGTTAACAGTATTCACCCGAAACACAAATTAACTCCAAGTAGAATTACAGATGAATGGTGGGCACAAATTCTTTAATAAAATGCAAATGAAATACGGGGAAAACATATACGAATCAATTCAAATGTAAACTCAAATAATCTTAACCGAGCCGAGCCGACCCGATTTTATGCAGTGCATTACGTTACGGGAATGGAGGCTGAAAGCAACTCACCTGGACTTCGGTCGGCCGCGGAATGGCCAAAACAAACCTCGACGAGCAAAAAAAAGAAATCCCTCCCACGGCCGCGATGACGACATCGCAGAGGCGGAGAGCGAAAAAATCTCGGGAACCCCCACGAATCTGGTCCGGCCATGACGGACAGATCTCTGTTCCAATGGCTAGCCTCCATTTATGGAGCTAGCCAATGGAACAGAGGGCGGGACTAAGCCCTACACTGTAGGGACATAAGATTTCTCCTGGGCGGAGCTAGGAGCTCCGACGCCAGGCGAAACCTAACTAACTGCTTGCCCAAAACCCCTACCATATTGAGGAAGTGGACCAGGCATCGCATCAGCAAAAGCAACCTCATCCAAATTCTGCCAATCCCCCACAGATCTAGCAGACAATGGCCCTCCCAAACCTACCCTACCCTCACCTTGAAGAGAAAAACATGACTTGCTGGCAGCCCTTGTATCCAAAAATTCACCAACCCCACCCCTACCAGAAGTGTGCAGTTCTAAATCTTGAAAACCACCAAACCGGCCCACAACGCTGCCATGAGAAGGAAAAACATCAGGAACCAATTGATGTGCACCACCATGAGCACCCCGCAAACTACTCTGGGCTGCTATTAATGACTCACCAGCCCCAAATGACGTGCTCTCAGCACCTGTTAGACGGACCGGGAGGGTCGGCCGAGGTTACGGGGAGAGGTCTCCAGGGAGAGCCGTCTCCAACGACTGTACAGATAAGTAACTTCCCCCCCACAGACGGACACCACACAAGGTTGAAGGTTAACGAGACTTTATATGCAATTCTTAGGTTACGATGATGGATACAAGGAGGTCTGGACTCAGGGGTCCCCTCGGTTCTAGTCTCTGGTTTAGGAAAGGGGTAGCGGGACAGTCTTTGTTACCAATGAGTGGAAAATAGCTCTCAATCCTCGAGCTCGGCGTTCTAGATGATCGGGCCGCGGCGGAGCCAGGCAGGTCCCGAGATGGACGAAGGAAAACGACGGTCCGCGGCGGAGCCTGCAGGTCCCGGTGAAGATGGCGGTTACAACGGTCCGCGGCCACGCCAGCAGGTCCCGACGACGATGAAGGTGATGAAGATTACGACGGCTGTGGCAGCGCCAACAGGCAGGATGATGGTGCACAAGACAGAGCTACGGCAGCGCCAGTAGTCCGTCCAGGATGAGTTCCTCTTTACGTCTCTCGACTCCAAGATACAACTGCCTTCCTGCTCTGGAGCTGCCCCAGTTATAGGGCTGGCGTGCTTTGATGTCCGGACCCTCGCACCTGGAGGTCGGGAGGTCCGGGATGAGGGAGTCCAGACACCCAGCAGGGGGGTGGAGCCAGCGCCCGGGGAGGCGATGGCCGAGCGGCACTTGGTGGGGGAGAGCCATCGGCACCTCTTTCTCCCATTGACTTGCCAAGTAGCCCGCTCACCTCCTGGGTGGAGGGTGGTGCCGGAATGTCTGAGGCCGGGCCAGGCCCAGGGTCGAGGTCGATCGGGGGCCAGGCGGCCTCGTGGTGGAGTGTCCAAGATGGCGCCCCAGGCTGGGCGCGTGGGCCGGCAGTGGATCGGACCCACGAGGTCGACATGCTCGAGGGCAGGGGTCCCTGAGGGGACGGAGGACGTGCAATGGTGGTGTGTGGTACTTGCGGGACTGGACTCAGGCCTGGTTGGGCCGGGGGGAGCGGCCCTTCATGTGGCCTGTCCAACATGCGTCCCCCCCAGCTGAAGGCGGGGAGAGTTACCCATCCTCTTGGGGACTCTCCTCGTCGAGGCGGAAAAACCGGGACAGGCCATCCGCGTTGGCGTGATCTGACCCAGGCCGGTGTTCGACTGTGAAGTCCATACCTTGCAAGGAGATGGACCAGCGTAGCAACTTTGGGTTCTCCCCCCGCATATGCATCAGCCACTGCAGGGGTCGGTGGTCGGTCTGCACCCGAAAGTGGGTGCCAAAAAGGTAGGGCCGGAGCTTCTTGAGGGCCCATACCACAGCGAAGGCTTCCCTCTCTATGGTGCTCCAGCGTTGCTCCCGTGGTAGGAGTCTCCGGCTGATGAAGGCCACCGGTTGATCAAGGCCTTCGGTGTTCACTTGAGACAGGACTGCCCCAATGCCCTGGTCGGAGGCGTCCGTCTGGACGACGAACTCCCGGCTGTAGTCTGGGGCCTGGAGCACAGGGGCGGAACACATGGCGGCCTTCAATTGTTCAAATGCAGTTTGACACTCTGGGGTCCAGGTGACTTTCTTGGGCTGGTTCTTTGACGTGAGTTCTGTGAGGGGCCCCACTATGGTACCATAGTCTTTCACGAACCTTCGGTAATAGCCCGTGAGGCCCAGGAAGGCTCGTACCTCGGTTTGGGTGATGGGGGGCTGCCAGGCCTGGATGGCGGCAATTTTCAGCTGTAGAGGGGCCACTAGGCCGCTTCCCACCTGGTGTCCGAGGTAGGTTACAGACCCTTGCCCAATTTGACACTTGCTGGCCTTGATCGTGAGGCCAGCTCGCTGAAGGGCTTGCAGAACTGCTCGGAGGTGGTGGAGGTGCTCGGTCCAATGGTGGCTGTATACAGCGATGTCGTCTAGGTAGGCGGCGCTGAATCCTTCGAGCCCCGCCAGGACCTGATTGACGAGCCGTTGGAATGTTGCTGGGGCATTCTTCATGCCGAAGGGCATGACCGTGAAATGGTAATGGCCATCGGGGGTGGAGAAGGCAGAACGTTCTTGCGCCCGGGGTGTGAGGCCGATCTGCCAATAGCCTGCTGTCAGGTCGAAGATGCTGAGGTAGCGGGCAGCTCCCATTCGGTCGACTAGTTCATCTGCCCGGGGGATGGGATGCGCGTCTGTTCTGGTGACCGCATTCAAGCCCCGGTAGTCGACGCAGAACCGGAGTTCTGGTGTGGTGCCGGGGGCAGCTGCTTTGGGGACCAGTACGACAGGGCTGGCCCAGGGACTGTCTGAGGGCTCGATGACCCCGAGCGTGAGCATCTTGGCTATTTCTTCCTGGATGCAGGCCCGTACCCGGTCCGGCACGCGGTAGGCCCGGTGGCGGATAGGGGGGCTGTCCCCGGTGTCCACATCGTGCACACACCAGGAAGTGACACCTGGGGTGAGGGAGAACAGACTGGCGAACTGTGATAGGAGGGCTTGACACTCTTGGCGTTGTTCTCTGGTGAGGGCCTCTGAGAGCCGGACCCCATCCACGGAGCCGTCTTGCTCTTGAGTCCGTAGGAGGTCAGGGAGAGGCTCGGAGTCTTCTTCAACCCCAGTGTCTGTGGCCATCAGGAGGCTGAGCTCTGTTCGCACAAAGTGGGGCTTTAGTCTGTTAGCGTGGAGGACCCGGAGAGGGTTCCGGGAGGATTCCATGTCGATGAGATAGGTGGCAGGACCCTTGCGCTCTATTACTTTGAAGGGCCCCGTCCATTTGTCCTGTAGGGCGCATGGCTCAGTGGGGGACATCACCCATACCTGTTGGCCAGGTTCGAACTCAATGGATGAGGCGTTCTGGTCATACCATTTTTTCATGTCCTCTTGACTGGCCTCTAGGTTGGCCTTCGCTAGTTCTCTGAACCGCCGGGTCTGGTTGCGGAGGGTGAGGAGGTACCGGAAGACATCTGGAGGGTTCTTTAACGGAGGCATCTCCCAGCCTTCTTTGACGAGACTGAGCGGCCCTCGCACTGGGTGTCCATATAGCAGTTCAAATGGGCTGAAGCCCAGGGATTTCTGGGGGACCTCTCGATACGCGAAGAGGAGGCACGGCAGCAGCACATCCCACTGGCGACGGAGGGGCTCTTCCAACCCCCCGATCATTCCCTTTAGCGTGCGGTTGAACCGCTCAACGAGTCCGTTCCCTTGAGGGTGATAGGGGGTTGTGAATCGGTAGGTGACCCCGCACTGTTGCCAGAGGGACTTCATGTATTTGGAAATAAAGTTCGTGCCTCTGTCGCTGACGACTTCTCGGGGGAAGCCCACACGGGAGAAGATCCCCATCAGGGCCCGGCCGACTACCGGGGCTGTCACAGTTCGCAGAGGAACAGCCTCAGGGTAGCGGGTGGCGTGGTCCACTAGCACCAAGATGAATCGATGGCCTTGTTTTGTGCGTGGGTCCAAGGGCCCCACAATGTCTATTCCGACTCTCTCAAACGGGGTAGTGACCACGGGAAAAGGTTGCAGGGGGGCCTTTAGTTTGCGGCCGCTCTTTCCACTGGCTTGGCACGTGGGGCAAGATCGGCAATGCTGGTGCACATCGTTCCTCATTTTGGGCCAGAAGAAGTGGGTCACTAGGCGACTGTAGGTTTTATCTTGTCCCAGATGTCCTGCCAGGGGGACATCGTGGGCCAGGTTTAACAGGAAGTCTCTGAAACGGAGGGGTACCACTAGTACTCGGTTGCTCCCCAGCTCGGCGATTCTTTGCTCGCTGTACAGCAGATCATTGTCCCAGTAGACCCAATGAGTTCCGGAGGTATCCCCTGCGCTTTGGGCGAGCGCTTGCTGGCGGAGTCCCTCGAGGGAGGGACAGGTCTTCTGTTCTTGGCGAAATTGTTCTTGCGTGGGCCCCCCTTCTTGAGGCCACTGGTCGAGGTTAGCGAGGTCGGTAGGTTGAGCTGGTTCGGAGGGAATGTTACGGTCGGTGTTTTCGGCTGGGGCGACCGGAGGTGGTGGCGCCGGCCATTCGGGTTCTTCTGGGCGGTGGTTGGCACGGGCGGCCATGGAACGGGTGGTGACGCACGCCCAGTCTGGGACGCCCAACATCCCCAGGTGTTCCTTTCGCTCCACGGCGGCCCACGGAGAGCTTTCCAGGTCATTGCCCAGGAGGCAGTCTACGGGGGCATCGTCTCGGACCGTTACTTTCAACATGCCGGAGACCCCCCCCCATTCGAAGGGGACGCAGGCCATCCGACACAGGCTTTCCGAGTTATCGGCTGATCGTACAGGGCAGAGAATGTTCGGTAGATACTGTTCTGGGGCCACCAGGTGACAGCGGACGGCTGTTACACTGGCCCCGGTGTCACCAAGGGCTTCGGCCTGGCGTCCATTGATGCTCACCCATTGGCTGTACTTCTGGGTGTTAGCGGGTAGGGGGACCCGCGGGACCATGTCTTTCCCCCCTAAGCAGGCTAGAGCCATGGCGGCTGGCTCCCACTCTTGATGCTCTTGTTCGTATTCTTCCTGCTCCTCGGAGATCTGTTCTTCCCCTAGGGCTGCAGCGGCCACTTGGCGGGGTCTTGGGCTCTGGTACTGCGGGCAGTTTGGGTCGTTCGCATAGTGGCCGACTCGTTGACATCGGTGACACGTGACATTGGCTCTGTACCCCGGTCGCGCTGGGGTGCTGCCCCGGTTGGCCGGGGGGGTGGTGTTGGTAGCGGGGGCGACCGGGGCGTTGTCTCTTCCCCGCCCTTGGCCCCCTCCTCCTCCTCTGGGTCGGTGCTGACCATTGTTGTTCCGGTTCTGTTCGTAGGACCCATTCCGGCCCACTCTGGTGATCTCCCACCGGTCAGCTTCGGCTGCGAGCTGCCGGGGATCCGTTAACTTGCTGTCGAGGAGGTGCTGGCGGAGTTCAATGAAGCAATTGTTCGACAGATGCTCCCATACCATCAGATTAAATAGTTGCTCGTAGGTCGTGACGTTGCTTCCTCGGATCCAGCCCTCGAAGGCTCGGCTAAAGTATGTTACATAGTCCACCCAAGTTGTACCCGGGATGCGGGTGCAGTCTCGGAACCTCTGACGGTACATCTCGGGTGTGAGACCATAGCGGGTGAGGAGTGCCGCTTTCATATGGTCGTAGGAGGTCATCTGGTGGTCCGGGAGCTGTAGCAGGGTGTCGCGGCCCTCATTGAGGAATCTTCCCCAGAGACCGGCTCCCCAGTCGCTTCTATCGATCCGGTGTGCAGTCATAGCGATTTCATAGGCTTTAAACCATTGCTGGATGTCGTCCTCTCTGAAATATTCTCGGACAACATCCTTGGGGATGTGTACCTTTTTGTCTGTGGCCCCTGAGGTGGGGGGTCGCTCGGTCACCCCTGCTTCTTTATTCTGCTTGCGTAGGTTGATCTCGGCTAGGTTCCGTTCGTGTTCGTACGCTAGTTTCTTTTCCTCGAGCTCCCTTTGTCTCTGTTTCTCCTCTCTTTCTTCTCGGAGACGCAGGTGCTCTAAGTTGATTTTTTGTTCGGCCAACTTAAGTTCGACGTCCATTTTGAGTCGGGCCATTTCTAGTTCGTGTAGTCGGGTTCTTTCTCTTTCCTGGATCTCGTCTTGCGAGAGACCCGTTCTTTGTCCTTCAGGGGCCGTGGTCGTTTTTTCTGCGGTGTTTTGATCAGGGGTTCCGGCAGCCCCGGTTTCTGCCCAAGATTCTAGGGCATGCTTAAAATCGTCCTTGGTACTCAGTCCGGTGGTAGCGATACCCAGTTCGATGCAGAATTGTTTTAGTTCACGATGGTTGTACTCCTCCAATTTCTCCATTTGGAATTTCTCGGTTGATCCGCTCTCTTTCGTGGTCATTGTGACTTCGTCGTGGGGTGAGCTACTCTCTGTACGTTTATGCGGTGATTCGGATCGCGCCGCTGGCCACCAATGTTAGACGGACCGGGAGGGTCGGCCGAGGTTACGGGGAGAGGTCTCCAGGGAGAGCCGTCTCCAACGACTGTACAGATAAGTAACTTCCCCCCCACAGACGGACACCACACAAGGTTGAAGGTTAACGAGACTTTATATGCAATTCTTAGGTTACGATGATGGATACAAGGAGGTCTGGACTCAGGGGTCCCCTCGGTTCTAGTCTCTGGTTTAGGAAAGGGGTAGCGGGACAGTCTTTGTTACCAATGAGTGGAAAATAGCTCTCAATCCTCGAGCTCGGCGTTCTAGATGATCGGGCCGCGGCGGAGCCAGGCAGGTCCCGAGATGGACGAAGGAAAACGACGGTCCGCGGCGGAGCCTGCAGGTCCCGGTGAAGATGGCGGTTACAACGGTCCGCGGCCACGCCAGCAGGTCCCGACGACGATGAAGGTGATGAAGATTACGACGGCTGTGGCAGCGCCAACAGGCAGGATGATGGTGCACAAGACAGAGCTACGGCAGCGCCAGTAGTCCGTCCAGGATGAGTTCCTCTTTACGTCTCTCGACTCCAAGATACAACTGCCTTCCTGCTCTGGAGCTGCCCCAGTTATAGGGCTGGCGTGCTTTGATGTCCGGACCCTCGCACCTGGAGGTCGGGAGGTCCGGGATGAGGGAGTCCAGACACCCAGCAGGGGGGTGGAGCCAGCGCCCGGGGAGGCGATGGCCGAGCGGCACTTGGTGGGGGAGAGCCATCGGCACCTCTTTCTCCCATTGACTTGCCAAGTAGCCCGCTCACCTCCTGGGTGGAGGGTGGTGCCGGAATGTCTGAGGCCGGGCCAGGCCCAGGGTCGAGGTCGATCGGGGGCCAGGCGGCCTCGTGGTGGAGTGTCCAAGATGGCGCCCCAGGCTGGGCGCGTGGGCCGGCAGTGGATCGGACCCACGAGGTCGACATGCTCGAGGGCAGGGGTCCCTGAGGGGACGGAGGACGTGCAATGGTGGTGTGTGGTACTTGCGGGACTGGACTCAGGCCTGGTTGGGCCGGGGGGAGCGGCCCTTCATGTGGCCTGTCCAACAGCACCCAACAAGACTCCAGGACTAAAACCCCCTTCACCCATTTGAGCCCACTCCCCTTCACCCCTAGAACTCCCCACCACAGATAATGCAACTGTCTGGGAATCAGGAGTAGAAAACAAGAAAGGACTACTGTTAGACGGACCGGGAGGGTCGGCCGAGGATAAGGGGAGCGGTCTCCAGGGAGAGCCGACTCCAGTGACCGTACAGACAAGTAACTTCCCCCCCACAGACGGACACCACACAAGGGTAAGGTTCAACGAGATTTTATAGGCGATTCTTAAAGTACGATAAAAATGGTACAAGGAGGTCTGGACTCAGGGGTCCCCTCGATTCTGGTCTCTGGTTTGGGGAAAGGGTAGCGGGACAGTCTTGGTTACCAAAAGATGGAAATAGCTCTCAATCCTCGAGCTCGGCGTTCTAGATGATCGGGCCGCGGCGGAGCCAGCAGGTCCCGAGATGGACGAAGGAAGTGACGGTCCGCGGCGGAGCCAGCAGGTCCCGATGAAGATGATGGTTGCAAACGGTCCGCGGCCACGCCAGCAGGTCCCGACGACGATGAAGGATTACGAAGGTTACGAAGGTTGCGGCAGCCCCAGCAGGCAGGGCGATGGTGCACAAGGCAGAGCTACGGCAGCGCCAGTAGTCCGTCAAGGATGAGTTCTTCTTTACGTCTCTCGACTCCAAGATACAACTGCCTTCCTGCTATGGAGCTGCCCCAGTTATAGGGCTGGTGTTCTTTGATGTCCGGACCCTCGCACTTGGAGGTCGGGAGGTCCGGGATGGGGGAGTCCAGACACCCAGCAGGGGGGTGGGGCCAGCGCCCGGGGAGGCGATGGGCGAGCGGCACTTGGCGGGGAGAGCCATCGACACCTCTTTCTCCCATTGACTTGCCAAGTAGCCCGCTCACCTCCTGGGTGGATGGTGGTGCCGGGATGTCTGAGGCCTGGCCAGGCCCAGGGTTGAGGTCGATCGGGGGCCAGGCGGCCTCGTGGTGGAGTGTCCAAGATGGCGCCCAGGATGGGCGCGCGGGCCAGCAGTGGAGCGGGCCCACGAGGTCGATATGTTCGAAGGCAGGGGTCCCTGATGGGACGGAGGACGTGCAAGGGTGGTGTGTGGTACCTGTGTGACCGGGCTCGGGCCGGTTTGGGCCGGGGGAGAGCAGCCCTTCATGTGGCCTGTCCAACATGCGTCCCCCCCAGCTGAAGGCGGGGAGAGTTACCCATCCTCTTGGGGACTCTCCTCGTCGAGGCGGAAGAACCGGGACAGGCCATCTGCGTTGGCGTGATCCGGCCCAGGCCGGTGTTCAACTGTGAAGTCCATCCCTTGTAGGGAGATGGACCAACGTAGTAACTTCGGGTTTTCCCCCCGCATCTGCATCAGCCACTGCAGGGGTCGGTGATCGGTCTGCACCCGAAAGTGTGTGCCAAAGAGGTAGGGCCGGAGCTTCTTGAGGGCCCATACCACAGCGAAGGCCTCCCTCTCTATGGTGCTCCATCGTTGTTCCCGTGGTAGGAGGCGCCTGCTGATGAAGGCCACTGGCTGATCAAGGCCTTCGGTGTTCACTTGAGACAGGACTGCCCCAATGCCATGGTCGGAGGCATCCGTCTGGACGACGAACTCCCGGTTGTAGTCGGGGGCCTGGAGCACTGGGGCGGAACACATGGCGGCTTTCAATTGTTCGAATGCTGTTTGGCACTCCGGGGTCCAGTTGACTTTTTTGGGTTGATTTTTTGACGTGAGTTCTGTGAGGGGCCCCACGATAGTACCATAGTCTTTCACGAACCTTCGGTAATAGCCCGTGAGGCCCAGGAAGGCTCGTACCTCGGTCTGGGTGATGGGTGGCTGCCAGGACTGGATGGCGGCAATTTTGAGCTGCAGAGGGGCCACCCGGCCGCTTCCCACCTGGTGTCCGAGGTAGGTCACAGATCCTTGCCCAATTTGACATTTGCTGGCCTTGATCGTGAGGCCAGCTCGCTGAAGGGCTTGTAGCACTGCTCGGAGGTGGTGGAGGTGCTCGGACCAATGGTGGCTGTATACAGCGATGTCGTCTAGGTAGGCGGCACTGAACCCTTCGAGCCCCGCCAGGACCTGATTGACGAGCCGCTGAAATGTTGCTGGGGCATTTTTCATGCCGAAGGGCATGACCTTGAAATGGTAATGCCCATCGGGGGTGGAAAAGGCAGAACGTTCTTGGGCCCGGGGTGTGAGGCCGATTTGCCAGTAGCCCGCCGTCAGGTCGAAAATGCTGAGGTAGCGGGCAGCTCCCATGCGGTCGATTAGTTCATCCGCTCGGGGGATGGGATGTGCGTCTGTTCTGGTGACCGCATTCAAGCCCCGGTAGTCGACGCAGAACCGGAGTTCCGGTGGGGTGCCAGGGGTGGCCGCTTTGGGGACCAGTACTACAGGACTGGCCCAGGGGCTGTCTGAGGGCTCGATGACCCCGAGTGTGAGCATTTTGGCTACCTCTTCCTGGATGCAGGCCCGTACCCGATCTGGCACGCGGTAGGCCCGGTGGCGGATAGGGGGGCTGTCCCCCGTGTCCACATCGTGCAGACACCAGGAAGTGACCCCTGGGGTGAGGGAGAACAGGTTGGCGAACTGTGACAGGAGGACTCGACACTCCTGGTGTTGCTCTCGGGTGAGGGCCTCCGAGAGTCGGACCCCATCCACGGAGCCGTCTTTCTCCTGAGTCCGTAGGAGGTCAGGGAGGGGCTCGGAGTCTTCTTCAACCCCATTGTCGGTGGCCATCAGGAGGCCGAGTTCGGAGCGCACAAAGTGGGGTTTCAGTCTGTTAGCGTGGAGGACCCGGAGGGGGTTCCGGGAAGATTCCATGTCGATGAGATAGGTGGCAGGACCCTTGCGCTCGACTACTTTGAAGGGCCCCGTCCACTTGTCTTGCAGGGCGCAGGGTTCGGTGGGGGACATCACCCATACCTGTTGCCCAGGTTCAAATTCGATGGAGGAGGCATTCCGGTCATACCACTTTTTCATGTCCTCTTGACTGGCCTCTAGGTTGGCTTTTGCCAGTTCTCTGAACCGCCGGGTCTGGTTGCGGAGTGTTAGGAGGTACCGGAAAACATCTGGTGGGTTCTTTAGAGGGGGCATCTCCCAGCCCTCTTTGACTAGGCTGAGCGGCCCCCGCACTGGATGTCCATATAGCAGTTCAAACGGGCTGAAGCCCAGGGACTTCTGGGGAACCTCTCGATATGCGAAGAGGAGGCACGGCAGCAGTACATCCCACTGGCGACGGAGGGGTTCTCCCAACCCCCCGATCATCCCTTTGAGCGTGCGGTTGAACCGCTCAACGAGTCCGTTTCCTTGAGGGTGATAGGGGGTCGTGAATCGATAGGTAACCCCGCACTGTTGCCAGAGGGACTTCATATATTTAGAAATAAAGTTCGTGCCTCTGTCGCTGACGACTTCTCGGGGGAAGCCCACACGGGAGAAGATCCCCATTAGAGCCCGGCCGACTACCGGGGCTGTCACAGTTCGCAGGGGAACAGCCTCGGGGTAGCGGGTGGCGTGGTCCACTAGCACCAGGATGAACCGATGACCTTGTTTTGTGCGCGGGTCCAGGGGCCCCACGATGTCTATCCCGACCCTCTCGAACGGGGTGGTGACCACGGGAAAAGGTTGCAGGGGGGCTTTTAGTTTGCGGCCGCTCTTTCCACTGGCTTGGCACGTGGGGCAAGATCGGCAATGCTGGTGTACATCGTTCCTCATTTTGGGCCAGAAGAAGTGGGTCACCAGACGACTGTAGGTTTTATCTTGACCCAGGTGTCCCGCCAGGGGGACATCGTGGGCCAGGTTTAGCAGAAAGTCTCTAAAACGGAGCGGCACCACCAGTACTCGGCTGGCCCCCAGCTCCGCGATTCTTTGCTCACTGTACAGCAGGTCATTGTCCCAGTAGACCCAGTGAGTGCCGGAGGTATCCCCTGCGCCTTGGGCGAGCGCTTGCTGGCGGAGTCCCTCGAGGGAGGGACAGGTCTTCTGTTCTTGGCGAAATTGTTCTTGCGTGGGCCCCCCCTCTTGAGGCCACTGGTCGAGGTTAGTGAGGTCTGGAGGTTGAGCTTGTTCTGGGGGGACGTCACGGTCGGTGGTTTCGGCTTGGGCGACCGGAGGCGGTGGCGCCGGCCATTCGGGTTCCTCTGGGCGGGGGCTGGCACGGGCGGCCATGGACCGGGTGGTGACGCACGCCCAGTCCGGGACGCCTAACATCCCCAGGTGTTCTCTTCGTTCTACGGCGGCCCACGGGGAGCTTTCAAGGTCATTCCCCAGGAGGCAGTCTACGGGGGCATCGTCTCGGACCGTGACTTTCAACATGCCGGAGACCCCCCCCCATTCGAAAGGGACGCAGGCCATCCGACACAGACTTTCCGAGTTATCGGCTGAACGTACAGGGCAGAGAATGTTCGGTAGATACTGTTCCGGGGTCACCAGGTGACAGCGGACGGCTGTTACACTGGCCCCAGTGTCACGAAGGGCTTCAGCCCGGCGTCCATTGATGCTCACCCATTGGCTGTACTTCTGGGTGTTAGCGGGTAGGGGGACCCGCGGGACCATGTCTTTCCCCCCTAAGCAGGCTAGAGCCATGGCGGCTGGCTCCCATTCCTGATGCTCTTGCTCATATTCTTCTTGCTCCTCGGAGATCTGTTCTTCCCCCAGGGCAGCAGCAGCCACCTGGCGGGGTCTTGGGCTCTGGTACTGTGGGCAATTTGGATCGTTGGCATAGTGGCCGACTCGTTGGCATCGATGGCACGTAACATTGGCTCGGTATCCCGGTCGCGCCGGGGCGCTGCCCCGGTTGGCCGGGGGGGTGGTGCTGACCGCGGGGGCGACCGGAGCGTTGTCTCTTCCGCGTCCTTGGCCTCCTCCTCCTCCTCGGGGACGGTGCTGACCATTGTTGTTCCGGTTCTGTTCGTAGGACCCATTCCGGCCCACTCTGGTGATTTCCCATCGGTCAGCTTCGGCTGCGAGCTGCCGGGGATCGGTTAACTTGCTGTCGAGGAGGTGCTGGCGGAGTTCAATAAAACAATTGTTCGATAGGTGCTCCCATACCATGAGATTGAACAGTTGTTCGTAGGTTGTAACCTTGCTTCCTTTGATCCAGCCCTCGAAGGCTCGGCTAAAGTAGGTTACATAGTCCACCCAAGTTGTACCCGGGATGCGGGTGCAGTCTCGGAACCTCTGACGGTACATTTCGGGTGTGAGGCCATAGCGGGTGAGGAGGGCAGCTTTCATATGGTCATAGGAGGTCATCTGGTGGTCCGGGAGCTGTAGCAGGGTGTCGCGGCCCTCATTGAGGAATCTCCCCCATAGGCCGGCTCCCCAGTCGTTTCTATCGATCCGGTGTGCAGTCATAGCGATTTCGTAGGCTTTAAACCATTGCTGGATGTCGTCCTCTCGGAAGTATTCTCGAACGACATCCTTGGGGATGTGTACCTTTTTCTCCGTTGTCCCTGGGGTGTGGGGTTGCTCGAACACCCCTATTTCTTTATTCTGCTTGCGTAAATCAATCTCAGCTAGTCGTCGCTCGTGTTCATATGCCAGTTTCTTTTCCTCGAGCTCCCTTTGTCTCTGTTTCTCCTCTCTTTCTTCTCGGAGACGCAGGTGCTCTAAATTTATTTTCTGTTCGGCCAACTTAAGTTCAACGTCCATTTTGAGCCGAGCCATTTCTAGCTCGTGTAGTCGGGTTTTTTCTCGTTCCTGGATCTCGTCTTGCGAGAGACCCGTTCTTTGCTCTTCAGGAGCCATGGTGGTTTTTGCTGCGATGCTTCGATCGGGGGTTCCGGCGACCCCGGTCTCTGCCCAAGACTCTAGGGCATGCTTGAAATCGTCTTTGGTACTTAGTCCGGTGGTAGCGATACCTAGTTCGATGCAGAATTGTTTTAGTTCACGATGGTTGTACTCGTCCAATTTCTCCATCTGGAATTTCTCGGTGGATCCGCTTTCTTTAGTTGTCATCTTGATTTCGTCGTGGGGTGAGCTACTGTCTGTACGATTATGCGGTGATTCGGATCGCGCCGCTGGCCACCAATGTTAGACGGACCGGGAGGGTCGGCCGAGGATAAGGGGAGCGGTCTCCAGGGAGAGCCGACTCCAGTGACCGTACAGACAAGTAACTTCCCCCCCACAGACGGACACCACACAAGGGTAAGGTTCAACGAGATTTTATAGGCGATTCTTAAAGTACGATAAAAATGGTACAAGGAGGTCTGGACTCAGGGGTCCCCTCGATTCTGGTCTCTGGTTTGGGGAAAGGGTAGCGGGACAGTCTTGGTTACCAAAAGATGGAAATAGCTCTCAATCCTCGAGCTCGGCGTTCTAGATGATCGGGCCGCGGCGGAGCCAGCAGGTCCCGAGATGGACGAAGGAAGTGACGGTCCGCGGCGGAGCCAGCAGGTCCCGATGAAGATGATGGTTGCAAACGGTCCGCGGCCACGCCAGCAGGTCCCGATGACGATGAAGGATTACGAAGGTTACGAAGGTTGCGGCAGCCCCAGCAGGCAGGGCGATGGTGCACAAGGCAGAGCTACGGCAGCGCCAGTAGTCCGTCAAGGATGAGTTCTTCTTTACGTCTCTCGACTCCAAGATACAACTGCCTTCCTGCTCTGGAGCTGCCCCAGTTATAGGGCTGGTGTTCTTTGATGTCCGGACCCTCGCACTTGGAGGTCGGGAGGTCCGGGATGGGGGAGTCCAGACACCCAGCAGGGGGGTGGGGCCAGCGCCCGGGGAGGCGATGGGCGAGCGGCACTTGGCGGGGAGAGCCATCGACACCTCTTTCTCCCATTGACTTGCCAAGTAGCCCGCTCACCTCCTGGGTGGATGGTGGTGCCGGGATGTCTGAGGCCTGGCCAGGCCCAGGGTTGAGGTCGATCGGGGGCCAGGCGGCCTCGTGGTGGAGTGTCCAAGATGGCGCCCAGGATGGGCGCGCGGGCCAGCAGTGGAGCGGGCCCACGAGGTCGATATGTTCGAAGGCAGGGGTCCCTGATGGGACGGAGGACGTGCAAGGGTGGTGTGTGGTACCTGTGTGACCGGGCTCGGGCCGGTTTGGGCCGGGGGAGAGCAGCCCTTCATGTGGCCTGTCCAACAACTACCCACATTACCTTGCTCATCATAAAGCGCAATCCTGGCATCATTATCAGAATACACTTGACCTCTTTGAAAATCAAACTCTCCATGCACCCCTGCCCCACCTGCCCTTTGAGTGACAGTGCCACTTGCTCCCATGAGCTGTCAGCTACCAATTGCCTCACAGGATTTAATAAAGGATCAGCTGGCTGCAAAAACCCTCGACCCACACCCTGCCCATCACCCAGCTGCAGAGAACCTCTCCGTGTACCACGCTGTAATCCGCCTGAAACTGGCCCAGAAAAACGCTCCAGTACAGGGTCAGAGGCGGAGCGCTTCTTGCTCCCTCTCCGCCCCCCCCCCCGTTTGGGCACAGGCTTCGAAAGAAGCGCGTACATATGACTCGCCTGCGCGCGAGGCGCCAACCCCGCCTGCTCTTCAACCGGCACTCCAACCGGCCCCCCGACTGCCTCAGAAACACCCAAAGGAACGCCGTGCAGCACAAAAGCCTCCCCACTCCCCGCGACAGCGCGAGCTGAATCAGAAGGGGCCGGCTTCCTAGTTCGCGACCGGCCCCTCTCACTCACCTGACCCGCCCGACGTCGTTTCGGGGAAGAGCACGCTGCAACCACCGCAGCTACACCGGCAGAAGCCTGATGCTGGGGACGCGCCGGCCCCCCGCCGACCAACAAATCAAGACGTCCAGCCTCCGATAGCAGGCGCATTGCCTCAAGGACACGAAAATCTTCCATAATAAAGCTCAAGATAAAACGCTAGTTTCAAGACAAAAGTACACTAAATGCCATGATACTAATACACTGAAAAAACTTTAAACTATCTAACCTCCCAGCCACCAGGTCACCAAACCTAAAATGGTGGCTGGGAGGCGGGGACAGGGACCTAAATAGCCAGGCTACCAAATGCTACTAAAAAATAGCCCAAAACAATCTCGAATGTTCTCGGCTTCAACCCCTGCCCCCCCACGCAGCCCTCCCAAAATGCCGGGGAGGGGGGGGCGGGGGTTACCTCTCTGCGGTCGGCTGCCCCCCCAAGTCCCCCTTCCATGCTAGATCGTGCAAAGCGCGTCTGTCTCGCTCCTACTCCACCAGTAATTACGGGTGATTCTAAATGCACAATGAAGTACAGTGCCCGCACCAATAGCAATATAAACGCACCAATGTAATAAGAAATAAAGTTACACTTAACTCACTTCTGCAGCCGCTAAGAAAGAGTAAGGACTTTCACATCACGGTGTTACATACCCTATGGGGTAAACGGTGATTGGTGGAGAGAAGGAGGTTCTAAGCCTTCTGGGCTATGTAGTTAACATTCTTATTGGCTGCTGTAATTGCTTCCGTAAAGAAAGAGAAGCTTAATCAGAAGCTTCCACGCCTGACACAGAATCCTAATCTCGCAAGGCCTGGCTGGGAGCTGCGTCTAGTGTTTTATCATATCTTTGGCTCTGAAGCATGTTTGGAATTCTCCTACCTAGGCTCCTCTCTTCTACCTGTGATGTGGGCTCTTCTCTTCCAGTCCCATGTCCTCCTGCTGAATCATTGGGAGATGGGGTTTTCCCTCAGCAACTGTGGAGTACTCGGTGACCTTGGTAGGGTTGTTTCCATTTCCAGTACATCTAGTGTTTCTTACACATCCTCTTCCCCACTTAAGGCTCCTGGTATCTTCTTAAACTAGCAAACATTTTTTATAACCCTCTCTAATTCTCGGGTTGCCGATATAATTGTGGATTTAGTTCTTTCTACTGTTCGTGGTCTACTTTCAAACGGTGTCCAGAACTTTCATGTGGACTGTCGGTCACCTGATCCCCCAGCTGTATCTGGTGGCCTTTGGCCCTCCAGGTTCAGTTTTTTTGGTTATTCATGTTTTGGTGTCTTTCTGCCATTGTTGGGTCTATGCAACGTCCAGAGTCACAGAGTGCCATGTAGGTTCGGCCAGGAAGCTATCAAGTATATGCCTCCTTAACATGAGTGCCACAGGCGAGCACTGCATAGTGCTGTCGGGCATATTGCAATAGACTCTTGAAAAATGGTACAACCTCCATTTTATGGCCCCTCCCCCATTCTACAACAATGCAGAGGACTATGTTCAGTGTCCTCATAAATCACCCTACCTCTCCATTATCAGCATTATTTCCTGGCTCATCATTCCTAGGTTACAAAAGCCTGATTAAGGAAGCCCAGGCCGTCTACTTCTCGGAGAAAATTGTCCTTGCCAAATCCAAGCCGAAGGAAATTTTCAAAATCATAAATCAACTAACCAACCCCCCCCCCCCCCCCCCCCCCCCCCCAGCCTACCAGTGGACAAAACCGCCTCCCACTGCAACAAAGTTGCCGAATTTTTCCATCAGAAAATCAGTTCCATCTACTCGGCCTTCCCCCTGATCAACCCCCCTCCGTCCATTACTTCTCCACATCCTGTTGAGCCAGTTTGTAATCCCCAATCACCCACGCTGTGTCATTTCCCTCCACTGGAACTTGCCTTGTGGGAGTCTCTGGCACGCAAAGTCAAATCCGGCTCTCCCAATGACCCTGCCCCCCCAGAGATAATAATGGCAGCCGCTCAAACCACCCTACCCACACTAAGGGACGTGCTAAATACTTCCATCTCCACGGGCACAGTTCCTACAGTTTGGAAGCAGGCCATGGTGAAGGCCCTGCTGAAGAAGCCCAGCCTAGACCCTACGGATATGAGCAACTACCGCCCAATATCCCTGCTCCCCTGGGCAAGCAAGGTCCTGGAGAAATACATAAATCTCCAACTCACCAACTTTTTAGAAACCCACCTTCTTCTGGACCCCACCCAAACCGGCTTTAGACCCAAACATGGGACCGAGACCGCCCTCCTCATGGTCACCGAGGAGGCCAGGAAAATCTTAGATCAGGGAGGATCAGTGGCAGTGATCCTCCTTGATCTCAGCGCGGCCTTCGATACGGTCAGCCATGTCACTCTGCTGGACCGTATGGCCCAGGTCGGGATCAAGGGTAAAGCATGGTCCTGGTTCCGGTCTTTCCTGGAAGACAGATCTTTCCAGGTGTTCGATGGTGACTCAGTCTCCACCAGCATTCCCCTGAACTGCGGCGTCCCCCAAGGATCCTCTCTGAGCCCGGCACTCTTCAATCTGTACATGAGACCACTAGCTGATGTTGTCCGTCCGTTCGGGATCAAGATCATTTCCTACGCGGACGACACGCAGCTGGTGGTCTCCCTAACACAGGAGACCAATCTACCTGTACAGAGCGGACTCAGAGAGTGTCTAGAGGAGGTAAAATACTGGATGTCCCAATCATCCTTAAAATTAAACGGAGACAAAACCGAGCTTATGGTCCTCGGCAATTCGGTCCCTAGCCTCCCGCCCACCCTTTGGCCACCCAGCATGGGCCCTCCACCTACCCCCAAAAACAGTATTAAAAGTCTGAGAATATGGATGGACAGATCTCTTTCCTTCAATGTACAAGCCACCAAACTCTCAGCCACCTGCTTCGGCATCATGAAGATGCTTAGGAAAATTTTCCCCTCCTTCCTATGGAGGCTAAACAAGCAGCGGTACAAGGCTTGTTCCAATCCCGTCTCGACTTTAATAACGTCCTCTATCTTGGAGCCCCAGAATCCACTTTGAGGAGGTTGCAGATAGTGCAAAATTGTGCTGCACGTCTGCTACTTGACATCCCTCGCAGACAGTCAGTCAGGTCCGGGCTAGTCTCTCTCCACTGGCTACCTGTGCACCAAAGGGTTTTGTTCAAAGCCATGTGCATAGCCCACCAGTCCTTCTGGAACTCTGGCCCCAGGATTACACAGGACCTAATCCATCACTATAGGCCCAACAGGAACCTAAGATCAGACCAGTCCTTCCTAGCAGTCACTCCGAGAGTAAGGAGATCCAGATCTGGAGGTAGGTCTTTCTCCTACAATGCGGCGAGGGCCTGGAACACCCTCCCACTGCACTTAAGATCCAACTCTAACCTCACGACCTTCCGCAAACAATTAAAAACCTTCCTATTTCATCCAGTCTAACTTCCCTCCCTCCCTCTGTGTTTTTTTTCCTCTGGTCGGACCTGGTATCCTCAGCGCTTGGACGCCTCTGGGCAACAATTCGCGCTATACAAATCCACATCCTATCCTATCCTATCCTATCCTTGTCCAAATATTCCTTAAACTCAGTCCCTAGAAATGGGGGTCTGTTGTCTGTTTAATCTCCAGAGGCAAAGCCCAAACATGGCAAATACCTTTTGTGAGAAAATGGGTTTCTTTTGCAGCCCCCCCCCTTTTTGCCAGGTATCTGGTGCAACTTCGACAAAGTGTGCTGGGTCCCTACTAATCAGGCCCCCAGCACAAGTGTTCTTTCCCTAACAATGTACCCTGTTTGGCACCACTTCAGCTACTCCCGTAAGTCCCTAGTAAATGGTACCCCTGGTACCTAGGGCATTGGGACTGAAGAGGGTACCGTAGGGCTTCAGCACTAGTTGTGCCACCCTATGGACTCAAGTTAAAATTAAAATTAAAAAAAGGTCTTTATTTCGATGCACATATCATAAAAGACTTTACCTGAAAATTTAAAAAAGTTTAAGAAACATGGACATTCTGTTCTCATATGAGTGATAGGACAACTTAGCAACTCATCAAGTTAATCCATCCAAATACACAATAATTTATCTAAAAATAGAATAAATGCTAGAAAAAGTGTAGAAAAGGGCCAAAATACAATGATCATCACATAATTAATTTAACTATATGCATATATAAATATGTTACAAGCACTTTCAGTTCTGGCTTAACTTGCGTGCACAAATTGCCCACATCCAGTGTAAGAATTTAGCGACAGCAATAACAGTGGGTTCTGAACAATCTTTTTTGAGTATCCTTAGTGCCTCTGAACCAGTGGTAATGCCCTTCAACAGGCAGATAGGCTTCAGCCAGGTGTGCCTAGGATGTTTGTACACTGGACAGATAAACAAAATATGTGCTAAACTTTCCAGCTGAGATGGGCAAAATGGACAACTTGTGCTGGTTTTGGCATGCCATTTGCCGGTAAAAGAATTGACAGGAAGCTTCCCACCCTAAATTGGTGATACCGTTTCCTATCCCAGGGAAGTGTGATAAAATCCCAGTACCTTTCGTAAGCAATATCATGTTTTAGCTCCTGGAAGTGTCTTGTAAGAGATGGACTGGTACAGATCCTAAAACTTTTCATAGAAACCATAGTCCAATATAACTCCTTAAAAGCCTTTCTAGGCGGGAAAACATTAGCAGCGGGATTCTCCCACAGAGAACTCAAGCCCATAGCGGTGTAGCCTGCCTTGGCCTCTTTCATCCATGGAATTCTACTAGCGCTATCAGCATCTCTAACTTCGAGAAAAGCCTGAGTGTACTGGGAGAGCTCAGGGGTAACCCAGAGTCTCCTCCAGTAAGCCACAGGTCTAAATCGTGCTACGTCCTTTATTCGTTGACATCCCAAATCATAATAGAGGGGCAATAGTGGCGTGGATGGTGAAAAGGCCAGTTATTCCCCTCACAAACTTGTTTTGGGAGCTCGTTAATGCTGCTATGCTACTGAACCACCATAGTTCAGCCCCGTAAAGGACTGACGCACTGATTTTAGTACTGTACATTTTAAGCGCTGGGGGGATCGGTTTTGTAACTGAAAGGCGGAGTTCCTTTATTAGTGCACCAGCTAGTTGTGCATGTTTAATAGCCAGCTGATTAGTGTGAGGTTTCCAATCTAATTTAGAACTCAGAGTTATACCAAGGTAGGAGAAGACTTATTTCTTCTCCAGCATAACACTGTTCATAACCACCCTCCCTCTTGCAAACTTATGCTTGTGCACCACTATAAACTTTGTCTTATTCACATTAATGATAAGACCATGGTACTTGCAGAACACCTCGACACGCATAATAGCCTTCTGAAGGCCTTGCTGCGTTTTAGAGATTAACAAGGTGTCATCTGCAAACATTAGTAGAGGGATCATCTTGCCATCGAGTTTGGGGGCGTCAGTGGGATGGTTCTTAAAATACTGAATCACCCTGTTATTGTACAAGGAGAAAAGTGTTGGTGCTAGAATACACCCTTGTCCAACCCCCCTGGAGATGAGAAACCTATCCGTTACTTTCCTTTGCTGTCCCCACCATACTTGGAAAAAATTTGCATCATGAAGTTAGATTAAAAAAGCCAGTGCGTCGAGTGGCATACTCCGTTCCGCAAAGGCGCTCCACATCTTGGCACGTGGCACTAAATCAAATGCCGACTTAAGGTAGACAAATGCAGCATATAGCGTGCCTCCTCTAAGGATTACCACCCGCCAATAAATTAAAACAAATCTAAAAACCTGATCGATAGTGCTCGTATGTGAGCGGAACCTAGCCTGAAGAGGAGACAGAATGTCCTGCTCCTCAATCCAGCCTTGGATTCTGCTCAGGACGAGCCTGGCGATCACCTCTGGATGCAGTCTATTAGGCTTATGGGCCTATAATTTCCTGGGTCTGCACAATCCCCCTTCTTATAGATTGGGATGATCTCAGCACCCTTCCATGTATTTGGTATGGGGGAGCCTTTTGCAATGGCACTGGCGAGGGACTGAATATAAGTCACCCACACTCCCCTATCATGTAAGAACAGGTCAGCTGGTACACCGTCCAACCCGAGCAATCTACCCTTCGGAACCGTGTTAAGCGTTCTTTCGACCTCCATCTTGGTGAAATGTAGGGGTATGATGTCTTTGGGGATATTAGGAAGATCAGGGCACAGCTCTAAATCCTGAGCTGGGGGGGGCGAACTGGGTCGTAAAATGCGATACCCACAGCTCTGGTGGTACGTGGTTTGATGGTTGTTCCCTAGGATTCCCCTTCCCCCCATTTGACCAAATCCCAGAAAGCAACCATATTACTGTCTCTGCTGGCATGATACAACTCCATCCAGTGCTGCTCATCCCATGCCCGTTTTGCATCATGTTGCGCCTTCTTATACACCACCCTAGCATTTTTAATCCTGTCCCTGTTTTTGGTTCTTATATCTCTAGCCAGGCTTTGTAAGCATCCCTGCATGATTTCCCATACCATGTTTCCACCCTAGAATTAGACCTATTCTTCTGATTTTGTACATTTATTATAAAAAAGCCTTGAGCTTGCTAAAAAATTCAGTGTGGATGGGAATACTTTTAGACACCATATCCTGCTGTGTTACACATTTTTGAAGGTCTGCTGTAGCCTCAATGGCCAACTCACCCATCACAACTAAATGGTCCTCTTTAAGAAGGCAATTCAACCATTTTACTCTCCTTGTGTCGTTGGTGAGGAAAGTGTCAATACACGCTGGACAGGCTTACGAAGGATAACTTCCTAACAACTGAAAAGACAATACAAGCGGATTGTGATCACTTTCCAGCTTATCCAATACGACCATGTCCTTAATAGAGAACCAGTTTTCCTTATTAAAAAGGATGTAGTCTATGCGGCTACTAAGCAATCCATTATTGAAAGTGGGAGCTCCCTGCTTATCGGATTCCGTTCTTCAATTCACGGCCCTTAACCACTATTCCAGGCATAATACTTTAAGCTGCAATACAGCCTCTGTCCACTTCTTGATTGGAGGTAGGGACAGTTGCGGAATATCCCAAGAACAATCTTCCTCCAGAGTGAGGTCTATGTCATTGTTATCAAGCAGTTCGAAGCAGCAATTAAAATCTCCCGCTACTAAAATGTTCCCCTTTCCATTATAAAGGTCGAGATACGAGTCTAACAAGGCAATGGTATCCGAGGGTTTACCCCCAGGCTTCCCCCTTGCATAGATATTAAAGATGAAGAGGTCCTTAGATTCCGGAGTTTGGATTTTAATTATTAAGATGTCACAACTCTCGGAGTCCATCTGTTTGACTTGGTAACTGTCATCCTGTCTCACCCAGGTGGTTAAGCCCCCCATTAGTCTACCCCGCAAGCTGGGGGCAGCGGGCTTAAAGAAATGTATGTAACCTTGTCTGTACTCCGGTTCAACTAGCCATGTTTCCTGAAGTATTATAACATTGTTTTTATCTTTAAATGTAAGCCAGTCATGTGATATTATTTTGCTTTTTAGCCCTGCCATATTCCATGA
Organism: Lissotriton vulgaris; assembly: GCF_964263255.1. NCBI lineage: Eukaryota > Metazoa > Chordata > Amphibia > Caudata > Salamandridae > Lissotriton > Lissotriton vulgaris. Next base: position 8,749 of record NW_028251144.1, on the reverse strand, counting down.
GACCAAAGACAATTGTTTGCAGCCAAAGCTTAGATTACTGTGTTGGTTGTACCTGCTTACATCAGGGATTACACTGGGAACAGTTTTACCTAGCCCTGGACATACAACAGCCTTTGAGTCCTTATTTGTACTATTTTCCACCCCTGTGTGATCTACCCAATTATTGATGGCCTTTGGTGCGTCAATAGTCGATAACATTGTGACCACTTAACTCTGGTTATTCCTTGTAACTTTGTTCTCACTAGGGCCCTGGGTTATACTCACACCATCACCCACATGCATCAACCTATTTAGGAAGTGCAAACGGTGCGAATCGGTAAAATCGGCCGTTTGCACTTCCTAAATAAGTTTTTGGGATGCATCATGCATTTTTGTGAAATTCGCTATTTTTAGCGATTTCCAAAAATGCGATTGCTTTTAAGAAATCGCAAATTTGCGATTCCTTAAAAGCAATGCATGATTGTTTTTCTAATTGCGAATTAGAAATTAGGAGGTGCAAATTACCACGAGGTTGAACCTCGTGGTAATTTGCGAAAAGTTTTGAAAATGCTCAAAAATGCATTTTTTAAACTTTCATGTTTCAGACACACATGTCCTTAGGACATGTGTGTGTGAAACATGCACTTCAAATTACATTTCTGGGGTGCAGGGGGGGTCCTTTGGACCCCCCTCTGCACCCTTAGAATGCATTAACAAATTGCGATTTTCAAAAAGAAAATCGCAATTTGTTAAAGCCTTCCCATTGATCCCTATGGGCCTTTTGGCCCATAGGAATCAATGGGAATTGCGAATTCGCACTTTGGAATTTGCATAATATTTGCGATTCGGTAAAAATTGCGATTTTTACCGAATCGCAAATATTTTGCGAAAATATACATGCATCCCATTTTGCGAATTCCAAATTGCGATTCCCTATTTTTCGCAATTTGGAATTCGCAAAAGGCCGGGATGATGCATGTGCCCGCAAATGTTTTGCGGTCTGTTTTGGGAGCCAGTCAATCGTTTTCATCTTGTGTGCTAAGCACCTCAAATCTATTGGCCATCGAGACTGCACAATTGGTGGAGACTGGCCAGTTCCGGGTTGGCCTCACCCTTGCTGCCCTGGGATGTGTATCTGATCGGTAGAAGTGCCCCAGCGGGAGAACACTGATAGCCTCAGTACTAATCCAAAGGGGGGCTGCCCGAACCAGGATACACAGAACCATGTTTGGGGACCTGAAGCTTTTTGAGAATGGCCTACCCGAGCTACCCTTCTCACCATCTTAAACTCATTAAAGAGATGGTTCACAAGCCCTGTCTTGATATTCAAAAAGTGGAGTGCCTTATTCTTGAGTGAGGACCAATGCTCCTCTTCTTGATGTTGTAGTTTCAAAACATTTGCTAAAATAATGGTGTGTGGGATCGCCTCGGTGGGAGATGTAAGGATGCTCCTGCAAACGAAGCGCTTCCCAAGCCCTGCAGTCTCCCTACTGGGCCCATTGGCCCTTCCCTGCCTTTTGATTTGTATAATGTAGGGGGATTCAGAGGGGTTACCATAGAAGATGAGGGGCAGGCCATGTTGGAACGTGGTGATCTAGATTGAGTTCTTGTCTCTCTAACGGCTGAGTCTTCAACATGTCTGTTCCCAGGATTAGCAGATTGATCCTTAAATATGTACTGCTCAATATTGCTCAATCATTGGTCAATTGCTGCTAGTTTCACCAATACGGGGTTAATCAGGGCTAAAACTTTTTCTTCCAACTGTTTTAGGAGGTCAGATTGAACCCTTGGGGAGTCATGATGGCCGGTCACCAGTGCGGATGGATTATCGCTAACCTTAACCCCCTTAGTGCTGTCAAAACCAGTGGGTATAGCCGTAGGCCCTCTCGGCCCATGATCTACATTCCTGTTCTTTGCCTGCTTTGAGATCTGGTGACTAGCTTTGGGGACAATAAGCGCTTTCCTTTTCTGAGACTGATCGTTACCTTTAGGGGCTTGTGATGACCTTTGACGCCTTGTGCGGATGTTTGGAGGGGAAAATGGGGTTGGGCAGGACGACTTGTCCATTTCTGAAGATTGGGGGGGTACCCTGCTGTAAGCTAGATATGATCCTTAGAGAGGTTTGCGGGCTCGTAGCTACAATGACATTGAGCTCTAGCACTGGCACTTGCTCTACGAGTGTATTTGGTGGGTCTAAGGAGAGCCTCCGTTCAGTGAGCTCAATCTCGTGTATTAACACAGATTTGGCCCGTGTGAGGAAGGCATCTAGGGTCCCCACCACTCCCGCCCCTGTGCCCCCCTTACGTGCAGTTTTACTCATGGCCTCGGGTGTAAACTTGACCGAAATACAATTTAGGAAATTACGAAAATAACACAACTAAATAACACAACCCGATCCTTCAACAAGGTTTCTCCTTTCAGCACAAAGGAATGCAAGAAATACCCCCTTAAGTCCAGAGTTAGAGTCAATTGCACAGGCTTACTTTAAATCCAGGGAAGATGTTGGAAGGGTAGCCCAGCCCAGCCTCTTCCTGCCGCTGACGGGCGCGGATCGGCCCGCCCTTGGCCCGGGCTTCGCCCGGGCGCGTCCCGCGCTGCGGGTGCCCTGGCCCCGTTAAATGTGCCTCCTGGCGCGCTGGTGGGGTCATTAGTGGCTCTGGGAGATGTAGTCTTCCCCCCGCCGTCTGCGTCAGATCGCTCTCCCTCCTCTGTCCCAATTACTCAGAGTGCTGGCTGCTGGCAATTGGACGACCACAGAACAACAAGACCGCAGGTAAGTTAAAAAATGGGCTACTGCGCTGCTGGTGCCCTGGCCCTGTTAAATGCACTTCCTGATGCGCTGGTGGGGGCTGGGTGGCGTGTGACGCCGCTAGGGGCTCTGGGAGATGTAGTCTTCCCCCGGCGTCTGCGTCAGCTTGCTCTCCCTCCTCTCTCCAGAATCCTCTCATTGCTGGCTGCTGGCAATTGGATGACCACAGAACAACAAGACCGCAGGTAAGTTCAAAAATGAGCTCCCGCGCTGCGGGTGCCCTGAACCTGTTAAATGCGCCACCTGACGCGCTGGTGGGGGCTGGGTGGCGTGTGACGCCGCTAGGGGCTTTGGCAGATGTAGTCTTCCCCCACCATCTGTGTCAGCTCGCTTTCCCTCCTCTCTCCCGAATCCTCACAGTGCTGGCTGCTGGCAATTGGACGACCACAGAACAACAAGACCGCAGGGAAGTTAAAAAATGGGCTCCCGCGCTGCGGGTGCCCTGGCCCCGTTAACTGCGCCTCCTGGCGCGCTGGTGGGGGCGTGGGTGGCATGCGACACCGCTAGGGGCTCTGGGAGAAGTAGTCTTCCCCCGCCGTCTGCGTCCGCTCGCTCTCCCTTCTCTCTCCCGAATCCTCGCAGTGCTGGCTGCTGGCAATTGGACGACCAAATAACCACAAGACTGCAGGTAAGTTCAAAAATGGGCACCCTAAGGACTCCTGACTCAGCCATGCAAACTGCCAATGCAGCCTGCATGCCTGGGTGAAGAGAAAAACAACAACATTGACATGGCACACTGCCCTGTGTGCAATGGCAAATAGCACAGCTTCAGCTACAGGTAAGTCACCTGCTAGCAGGCATTACAAGCCCTAAAGCAGGGTGAACTATATCTTAGATGTGGGCATATCTGCATATGCCCCTACGACATATAAGTCTATTCTTATATATTGCAAGTACCAGGGTGCCAGAGAAAGTACATGGGCTGGGAACTCGACAACTTCAGTCCCCCAGCACCATGATAGCTTCCCTGTACCCAGGAGTGTTCGGTATGAAACAACTCCTTTTAATAAACCCACACTGATGTCAGTGTTGGATGTATTAAACCATATACTCAGAGGGCACCTTAGATGTGTCCCCTGAAAACTTACCAACCCTGGTGTGGTCACTGACCAGTTCTGTTCAGCCTGCCACCACCAGGTATGTTTCTGGACCCATGGGGTTTGTCTCTGGGCCCAGAAACAAAGGCCTTCCCGGGCGGGGTCATCACACCTCCTTGCCCTGTGCACGACAGGTGAAGCTTCAAAGGCCTGCCACCTTTGTAATATGACCCCAGCCTCTGCTGCTAGCAGCAGATGGCAGCCCTCGGTTTAGACCCCCACTTTGTGTGGGAAAACCGGCGATAAAAACTAAAGAATAGGAGGCATGCCCATCTCTGCCAACTCCACCCCTAAGTTTCAGGAGGTGAGGTGAAGCACAGTTTTTAGTACTCACCATCTTGAAGATAGTGGGACTCCTCTAATCAGGGATAGAACTGTACCTTTTGGAATGCTGGGAATGATATCAGTTCACTATTTGGAAACTTGGCATGCCCATTACCATCGTCAGTCGGCATTATGAGAAGCAGCCAAAATCCATGCTAATTTTGGTCCATGGATGTAAGAAATTGGGTTATTGGTTGAGGGAGGAGGAAGCATCACTCAGACAACACCACAATCTTTCTCAGGGTGAAACACATAAATCACTAAATTAACCTGCGCTTTCCCTCTGGTGGCTTGGTTAACAGCAGTCAGACTTAAATTATAGACAATATGCAAAGTATTTATGCGGCCACAAATAGTAATAAAGGGAACACACTACATAAGAAAAATCCCAAACCAATTTAGAAACATAGAGAACATTCGAATAAATATAATTATGCCAGAATGGCAAAAACTCAATCGGTGGGACCGGAGATATGCAATTAAAAATCTTAGGTAGACGTAGTGTCTAAAAGTACAATGTGCATCACCCAGTCATCTGGTCTTGCTAGACCAATGAAACTGTACTAGTTCAGGCCGACCACGATGTAGCACAGGCCGGATACATGAACCAGGTTCATTCACTGAAAAATTTAACTTCTCAAAGTCCTTTGCAAAGAGTTCTGTTTGCGGTGGAGGAGGCTGAGAGGAGCAGGGAGAGCATCACAGATGGTCATCACCATCATGTTGACGCTAACCGTGGGCATTTTTGCTGTAGCTCGAAAAGTCAAGTTCACTGGAGCTTCATGTTCGCTGCTGTCGCATGCAGCAGAGTCTCAGCATAAAAAGGCTTGTTTGTGGTCATTAAGAGCCCAAAACCTCAGGATTTCACCTTTCTTCACAGGAGAAGTTCAACTGATGCCAGCTAAAAGAGGCACCTCATGGGGTTCAGTAACTCACCCCATCAGAGGCCGGCAGGGTTCAGTGCAGCACATAAGTTGCACAGTTGCAGGGAGACATCTAGAGCTTGTTGTGTACATATAACTCAAACCGGAGGTCAGCCAACTGACCCATGGAGTCACTTAGGTTAGCCTGAGATGAAGGGAGCAGGCCCAGTCTTCCTTCTTAGAGAGCAGATCAGTCCTCAAACAGCAGACCCAGTCTATGGGGTCAAGCTAAAATCAAGAATCGTAGCAGCACTTCTTTATTCAATTTAAGAAAAACTAAATCGAAAATGTGCTACAACCTTCTCTACATATCATTAGAGATACAAAGACTTTTTAAACAAATCCTTATTTCAAGCGGTTACAAGTTCCTTTTGAAAGTTATACGTGGCTTGTCCTGAAGAAGGCGCTGGTTCGCCGAAACGCGTGTCGAATTTATTATTGTGCCACTATTATTTTAAAGAAAACCTTTTTTAATATATTTTGTGTCATTTTGAATGAACTTTATTGTGTATAAACTTGCATTTATTGTCTTTATATGTCCTATAGACTTAAATTCTTGTATTCAATTATGTTTTTTTATTATATGTTTTTAATATTTTGTGACAATAAAAAGCAGAACTCTAATTGTTAATGTGTTCATTCCCCCATTTATTATTATATAAGACAACACAGTATAAATTGCCTAGGTTGTTACTTTTCATATATAAACATTACAAACAACATGCCAGTTGCTAATCAATAAATCTAGGTTTGCACATACATGTATGTCAAGTATTACTGTTAGTGATGCAAGTGCATCATTCTCCACCAAGTGTGTGCTGGTGGTAGGTAGCCATCACAACACAAGGCATTTTAGAACAATAGATTAAAAACTTGAGGTCCAACTCATCTCACACATTCTGTCTTATTGCTGTCATTAGACACGTTACATTTATCCATGGCACCCATTGTGCAACAACCCTCGTCTCACATAGCTCAATTCTCTACGGACCTCGCTGTACCTGTCAACTTAGTCTCTGCTATCTCCTGTTACTCTCCTCCCTCCCCCTACTGCTTCTGAGCCCATAGCACAAATGGCTCCCATATATTTTTAGGTCTGGACGCTGATGGCATTAATTCCCAATAAGGGGTTAGTTGCGAATGCCCGAATGTTATGTCTCACAGCCATTCTTTTATACTGTAAGTCCCTTACCTCCCCCAATGTTTGGCCACACAGCGTTTAGCGAACAAAAGCAGCATAGCATTCAGCTTCCGACTGTTGACTGACGTATCTTTTACATAACCCAACAGCCCCTGTAAGTGGTCCGGGACATCTTGTGTGTCTATTATCTTGTGTATTGTTGTGAATATGTTGGCCCAGAATGACGAAAGCTGTGGACAGCTCCACGCCATGTTTAAAAACGAGGCAGAGACACAGCCACATCTCCAGCAACCATCATCCTCCTTTAGACCCATACAATGTAAATTGGCAGTGGTCCTATAAAACCTGTGGAGATATTTAAAGTGTATTAATCGAAGCTTGTTGTTGGGTGACAGTGGCGTGAGTTGGCTATAGCAGTAGGCCCATTGTTCTTCCGTGAGTGGCGTTTGCAGCTCCTCATTCCATGCCTGATGCGCCTTTGGCTGTGTCAGTGGGGCTGAGTAGTGCATGTTATTATAAATGCGTGTGATTAATCTACACAGAGATTCCAACTTAATGACATTCTCTAAAACAAGCAGAGTGGGTGGAGGACTCAGGAAAGTGTTGTGCAATGCTCTACATGTAGCCCTGAGCTTGTAATACAAAAAAAGTTCAGAGAATGGCACAGCTTTATCTTCCGCAGCTTCTGGTGGGGGTCTAAATGTCTCTTCTGGATATATCCGCAAATGTGCGGATACCCATTTTTAGTTCCAGTGTTGGTAACATTGGATTGTGTGCCAAAGGTATGGATTCACAATTGTGACTTAAAACCGACTTAACCATTAAAGAAGGGTTTTAAATTGAAATTAATTTGAGTGTAAATACCATACTTCGATTTGCTCCAATTCCAAAGTTAGCACTTATTAAATGTGATAAGGTAAGCCAGATTTAGTCAATTAGAGAGCTAGGCCTTGCAGTAACGAAAAACAAATGTAGGGTTTTTTCACTACCAGGAAATGTAAAACTTAAAAATACATGTCCTTACTTTTAAATACAATGCACCCTGCCCTATGGTGAATTCTGTGTTTTAAAAACGAAGGTTTAGACATGACAGAAGGTTTATTTTGTAAATGTTTAGCCAAGCTGGATGGCCTAAAGCAACCGAGTGCACAGCAAAATAAATTTATGTCGGTCTTCACAAGATTCATTTTTAATATGTTGACCAATGCTCATGCAAACTGCGATACAAACAACAAAATTCATCTTTGCCCCTACCCACGACACACACTCTGACCCCCATCTATCCGGGCTCCTAATTAACTGCCGTTTGGCAGTAAAGCATGCATCGGATGTCGCAGATCTCATCCTGAGCCATAAATTGGACTTAGTGATCTTGACGGAATCTTGGCTCACCAAATCCTTATCGCCCTGCCTAGACCTCTTAGTCCCACCCAATTACAACATCGTAAGACTAGACAGGCAATCAAAAAAAAAGGAGGAGGCATTGCCTGTATCTATTGCACTACCCTCCTTGTTATTAAACTTCTGGGTGATCCTACAGACTCCTGTGAATACCTCGCACTCTCCATTTGCAACATCAACACCCAACTGTGCAGACTACATATCTTTTAGCTCACTTTGCCACTGGATTCAAGCAAGCTGAAGACGGCTGTAATGCCAGAAACCGGTCCCTGGGGGGCTTGGATCCGGTCGGGGGGGCGTGGCTTGGTGGTTTGGGCTGGACTGTTCCTGTGGGGCGCGGGGTCAGACTGATTTGCATATGGCCATGTCTGAACTGGGGTGGCAGAGTGGGCTAAAGAACGGTGATGGATTAAACCCAGATCTGTTGACTGGGTGTGAGTGTTTGATTGGTTCACATGCTCCGTCCATCACCACCCCTTTTTGTACCACCCCCTTTTGTACTACATATCTTTTACCACCCTCAGGCAAGAATGACACCTTCACTGACCACCTCATGGAAATCATCACAACCAAGGCTTCCCCTAACTCTAATGACATTTTTTAATGTGATTTCAACTTGCACTGAAACGACGCCAAAGAACCGCAGGTCAATGCCATCAGAGACTTCCTGGCCGACCAAGCCCTTACCCAAGCCTGCACACTCCCTACTCACACAAAAGGCGCCACTCTAGACTGGATCATCGCCAAGGAATCAGCTGTCAAACTTATCTCTATAGACCCATGTGACTGGTCCGACCACCACGCTATTTCCTTCCTTCTGCCCGGCACCCACAAGACATGGACACCACAACCCGTAATCCCCAAATGATGGGTTATAGACACCAAGAACCTAGATCACGGAAAATTGGCTGCGTACTGTGAGACTGACCTCCCACCCCCTCATCTCACCTCGGTCAACAGCCTCACTGAACATTGCTCCTCTACTATATCCAACATCTCAATGACCTTGCTCCTCTAAAACTCAAAAGAACCCAGACAAAAGACAGGAATCCCTGGTTTAACTAATCCCTCAACA